>NC_091178.1:39351819-39383279 GCF_040958095.1 Procambarus clarkii | reverse complement strand
CTCGTTCTCCAGAAAGAACCCAGGAATACTGTCAGGTTGAGTCTCAGCCTGGAAGAATAATGGTGTCAAGGTAAGATCTTCCCTTTGTAACTTATGGAACTCCAACTTGGTCAGATTCGGGGGTAGTTTCTGAGGGTCTTGAGGGAGAGCGGTAGCAGAAGAGTCAGCTGGCTGTGGTCATGCAGCTTGTGCACGGGTGGTCACTAAAACCGGAGGAGAAACTTCATCACTCTCTTGAACCTTTGCTGGAACATACTCAAAGATGGGATTATCCATTACAGAGGTACACACCTGGGGTTTGTCCATGACGATTAGGTTGGTCGGTTGCAGGTCTTCTGCCAAGTCGTTGCTCAGGAAAAGTTGCACTCCAGGCATGGGAAAAGGCTTTTCCCTGATGGCGACTTGGACTTCACCGGTCACGAAGGGACAATCCAGGTGGACTCTGGCGAGTGGATAAGGAGTGGTAGCAGTGAGGTCAGTGATGAAGACAGTTTCCCCGCTGTAGGCGATGTTGGGCACAGCTGATTTAAAAATGATTGAAGAGCTGCTGTGTCCCTCAAGATCTTCAGTTTGAAACGTCCCTCCGGATCTGAACCGTTGGTAGAGACAGTTCCAGGATACAGGTTTTTACTGAAGAGAGAAAGATCATTAACATGAACACCAACATTCATCACAGGCTTACCGGACTTAGGAGGTGTTCTGTTTTGGTTTAGTGGATTCAGTATTACCTATGTATTGAGACTTACCACATTTATCTATGGTATGTCCATAGAGTTTACAATACTTACATTACAATTTCGAGCTAGCTTGATCGGTACTCACTTTCTCGTAACTGTAGCAAGACTTCTTACTGGAAGATGGTTCTGGTGTCAGCCGGTGGATGAGGCTGTAAGTGTCAGCCGACTTAGCACATCTTAGGTAGTCGGTCTCCTCTTTATCTGCTAAATATAAACGGACAGGAGGAGGCACACACCTCAAGAATTCTTCAACTAGCATGAGGTTGACGAGTTCTGCAAAGGTAGAGACATGTGCTGCTTCCAGCCATTTCATAAAATATCTCCTTTTGGTATTAGCAAATTCTAGAAAGGTAGTGGTACTTGCCTTTAGGTGGTCACGGAATTTTCGTCGGTAGCTTTCGGTGGAGAGAAGGTAGGCTTCCAACACTGCTTGCTTCAGAGTCTGGTAGTCATTCTCAGACGCCAAAGTACTGAGTGTAACTGCAGCTCTACCTGTGAGATGTACTCTGAGAAGGGTAGACCATTGGTCGGCAGGCCAGCTAAGTTGATTAGCAAGGGTCTCAAAGGTGGTAAAAAATACGTCGACCTCTGTCTCTACGAATGGTGGCATTAACTTACTTGCATGGGAGATATTGAAACTTACTGGAAGACTGGCGGTAGCTTGCTGGCGTTGAGTGAGGTGTGTAGTTTCCAACGCGAGTTCTTGTTGACGACATTCTATAACCATAGCAGCTTGCTGTTTGTCATGCTCGCGTTGCATCTCAGGTGGCGATGTTTTGCTTCAAGCTGTACTCGCTCACGCTCATGGAGTATTGCAATCTCACGTTCTTGTTCTTCTTTCCTCAGTGCAGCTTCTCGTTCCTTGAGGGCGACTTCACGTTCCTTTTCTTCCTTTCGTATTGCAGCTGCTTCCCTTTGTTGCTCTCGTTCGATCTTGGCAAGTTCTAGTTTGAGTTTCATAGTTGCCAAATCAGGTTTATCTACAATAGAGTAAGTTTCGTGAGTTTCAGAGTCAATTTTACCTTCCTCTAAGAGATAATCCAGTAACAGGTTATGCAGTTTATTTTTGTTGGCTCCATGGGGAATATCTAGTTGATACTCATGTGCAAGAGTTTGTAATTCGGTCCTCTTGGCACGACTTAAGTTCCCTATTTCACCTGCTGGATCTGCACTGAAAGCTTGGAGACGAAACATAGTGAAATTAGCAAATAAATGTACAACGAATATACTGTTGTGATATGGTGAATGTCAGAAACAGGACAACGTGGCAACTGGTACCTATCCTGTGGAATCGTTAAAAATTAATGTTAATTTCAAGATGGTAAATGATTAATAAATCAAGTTCGCAGGAAATCTTGTACCCGGTACTCAATGTAAGAGGATAAGGGCAAGAAAATCCTACTAAGTTAGCGAAACTGAGTTTCTAAAACAAATGAAACAGTTAATTGCCTCAAAAGTGAATTAGGTAGTCCAAGAATGTAGGCATACCTTGCCGAGTCTCTATAGGACATAAGCAAGTTTTCCCCACTGAAATGAAATATGATACTTACAGAATTAGCGAACTTTTGTTCTCTGAAAAAAAGAAAGCTAATTCCCTACCTAGGTAAATATCATCATCTCTGACCGACGTGTAGGGGTGCGAGGTGTCAACTGGTGACGAGAACTGCTGCTGAGGTCCCAATTCAGCAACAAAGTTCATGCTAGAGGAACTATGGCCCTCTTTATCCTTCTACCGTCGGATTACAGAAGATTAGGTGCTCTTGACCCGGGGACAGACCACAGTACCAGGGTACCAATATGATGATCTGCCGAAAATATGAGAAATATCCTAGGGACAAAAGGTGGTAAACACGAGTAATAACATGGAGGGAGAGATGACCAATTAAGAGAATGACTGCGGCCGACAGTCACCACGTAATCCAAAGTTGTCTCACACTCACCATATGCTACTCTCGGAATGCACAATACACACAGCACCATATGAAAATAAAATTGAATATTGAAAATAGTGAAAAGCAACTGTACCAAAGCCAAGTACGCTTACCACAAATTTACGTTCTGGTACTAGTACCTGTGTGAAGCTTCTTGGACAGGCCCCCATGAAATGTGACGGTAAAGTGTTGGAGTGTTGATGTTCGGCAGTTCTCCAATGGCAGGTGTCAATGCCTGGTCACACTTACATAAAAAAAAGAGACTGCTTGCCTGTTTGTCTGTGGTAAGGTAATGGGAAGACACGCAAAACACAAAATATAAACAATGAAATTTTAATTACTTTAGAAAACAAAATATGAACAAAGACAATACCTTGGCTGACGTAAAATTCAAAACAAGTCAACAAACAAAACAACATGAATAATTACTAGATGAAAATTTACTCTACAATAAAATAATGTGCAAGACAATAAATATCAGGTGCTGAGAATATTGGTTATAGCTGCCACCTCCCTTAGTATATGACAGCCAGGGCTTAGTATACCAGAGAGAGATGTCAACTTCTAAGAGCACAGGAATATTCTGAGGAGGACGGCTTGAGCTGGCCCAGACGTCGACTCAGGTAGAGGGCGTGAGTGCAGGTGCAGGTGTGCTGTCGGCGATACACCAGCCAATCAGGAGCAGGCAGGCAAAGAATGGGTAGTTAGCTCGTTGACGACGGGCGGTGAGCCGGCGTGACAGGTGGTGCAAGGTACACTTTGCTTCCTGGTCAAAACGTTTTGTGCTACTAGTGGACGTATCTTTAATGTAGCATCTTGTACTTGTAGAATGACATGACTGATATAGGGAAGAGCAGGCTCAATCTCTCTTGAAAGAGATTATCGTCACAACACTCACACATGGGGGGACCGGTGGCTGAGCGGACAGCATGCTGGACGCATGATCCTGTGGTCCTGGGTTCGATCCCGGGCGCCGGCGAGAAACAATGGACAGAGTTTCCTTCACCCTAATGTTTCTGTTACTTAGCAGTAAATAGGTACCTGGAAGTTAGTCAGCTGTCATGGGCTGCTTCTTGGTGTGTGTGTGTGTGTGTGTGTGTGTGTGTGTGTGTGTGTGTGTGTGTGTGTGTGTGTGTGTGTGTGTGTGTGTGGTGTGGGAAGAAAAAGGAGTTAGTAACAGTTGATTGACTGTTGAGAGGAGGGCCGAAAGAGCAAAGCTCAACCCCCGCAAGCACAACTAGCTGAATACAACTAGGTGAATACACATGTGCACACAGACAAACATCCTACCACCAACTTCTCACCCCAGGATATTAAACCTCCATCCCAGCCCCCTGTTTGTCCTCATCCTCTCTCCTCTCTCTCTTTCTCTCTGTCTGTCTGTCTGTCTGTCTGTCTGTCTCTCTCTCTCTCTCTCTGTCTCTCTCTTCTCTCTCTCTCTCTCTCTTCTCTCTCTCTCTCTCTCTCTCTCTCTCTCTCTCTCTCTCTCTCTCTCTCTCTCTCTCTCTCTCTCTCTCCCATGGTCTCCCATCTCTCTCTCTCTCTCTTTCTCTCTCTCTCAATCTCTTTCTCTCTCTGCCCCCCTTCAGGCAAACGCTATAAGACTTAGTAGGAACAGGGACAAACATGGCAGCAAGGAATACCAATGGAACATGGAAAAGTTAATGTGACCAAATGAAGGAAATGTTCGCCCAGGTTTTGAAGGACATCAGGGGACAAGATATCTTATTCTCCATTTCCTGCATGGGAGATGCAGGAAATGAATAATACAATAAGCAACCTGCAAAGCGGCTGACAGCAGCAAAAGAGGAGATTAAAACCCTTCAAGAAGAACAGTACGGAGGCTGAGACTCAGATAATCATCCAAAGAGAAGATGAAAATTGAACATTGGAAGGGACTGCAATAGTACAAACAACATTTGCAAAAATGCTAAAATAGAACCAGGAAGTAATGTCCACAGTGAGGAAGGTAGCAATGAAAGCAGCCACCTCACAGGAAGTAGCAAAGGCCACTAGTCAGCTGCTGGAAAGAAAATGATCAGTGGTAGCTGTAGGTATTAAAGAGCAGGAAGGCTCCAAGAGGACAGAATGGAACAATAAGGAGAGAGCAGCTGAGAATGAAATACTAAAGGGACTAGAGATGTAAGGGGCTGAACATAGCACTGAAAAGGTATTCAGGTTAGGCTGGTACAACAAGGACAGAGACCTCATGTTGAAGATAGTGTTTGCAAACGAGACCACAAAGTAGAAGATTCTAACAAGGAAAAACTACCTGCAGTATGTGGGAGAATTAAAAAAAAGTATTCATCCAGAGGAAATGACAAGGGAGGAGAGAGTCATGGCTGCAGAAGCAAGGAAGAAGTGCAGGACGAGAGGCAAAAACCACGAAATCACAGCTCCCAACACATCCTCCTCAGTAGTGAGGGGAACCCACAACCAGTAACCCAGTAACTCCAGACAGAAGGGCAATTCCACCAACCTCCTGTGCATAGAAACCACCAATACCTTGAACCCTCCATGCCCCCACTCAAATGCTCAGCCAACTCTCCCTTCCCCCTCATCCCCACTCCCACCCTGCTACCCCTCCTCTACTCCTACTATGTCCCCCTCCACCATTTCCCCCACTGTCCTTCCCTCCCCCTTCATCCCATACACTCCCTGTACCTCCTTCACTTGACCCCCCATCCCTCACTCCAGTATCCTCTGGGACCCCGTTATCCACCCCCGCAAATCCTCACACCAATGGAACAGCTTCCCTCACCAGCAGAACGCTCACTATGAAGGGAACCTGAGAAAGGACAGAAGAAAGTGAGTTTCAAGGCAATGTACACTAACATAGATAGGATTACAAGTAAAACAAATGAACTTGGAGAATGGGGACTTGAAGAAAACCAAGACATAATAGCACTCACAGGTAAGTGAGTCTCACAGTCACAGGTAATAGCACAAACTAAGGTAACAAAAACCATAACAAATGCAGTGTTTCCACAGGACTACTGTGCTGTGATGAGAGAGAGAGAAGGAAGAGGAGGTGGTGGTGTAGCTCTGCTGTTAAGAAAAGGCTGCGGTTTTGAGGAGATGGTTATTCAGGGCTGTGAAGGTTTCAGTGAGTACATAACAGGTACCATAGCAACGGGAGGACAAACAATTATAGTCGAAGTCATATATAACCCATCAGCAAATGACAAAAGACTCAGACAGGAATATGACAGAAACAACATGGCCACCATTAACATAATAGAGAGAATGCAGCTTTTCTTGCTAGCAGGAATGGATCTGAACTAGTAATCACGGGAGACTTTAACCCATGGAAGATAGATTGGGAGAACAGAGACGCACATGGAGGACAAGATACATGGAAGCCAGAGGTCGGGCTTAGACCTCTGGTCCTGGTTATGGACCGGAGTCCAATCAAAACCTCGATCCGAGCCAATTTATAAATATTTTATGGGCATGATGGAGGGAAAGTATATGGAACACATAAGGATAAACCGCAACCGAGCTGGAGAAAAACATATATGCATATGATTAGATGATAAATGAAAAAGAATGTATGTAAAGCCTAGATGTTGTATAACAGTCTTTTCTATAAATTATTTGAAAAGAATGAGAAAATATAAAATAAGTAAAATTCAAGTGCGCGTGTTAAGCTATAATGCGAATAAAAGACTGTGAGGGGGTAGTGTTCAAGTATATATATATATATATATATATATATATATATATATATATATATATATATATATATATATATATATATATATATGTTTTTGCGAAAGAGGAAATATGATTCACACATTGGTGGTAGACAGTAAGCGGTAACCATGCTATCAGCACAAAATAATTTGAACTATCTAAAAAATAACTTGTTGACAAACATTAATGACATTGATAATAGGAGGTCTTGAACTAGATACTGACAGGGGGGAACAACAAAAAGCCATGATAGTGGAAAGAAACTGAACTAAAGTTGTAAAGAATTTGAACGTTGATTAATATATATGTAGTGTGAAGCGATGCTACTGGAAAACAGTAAATAAACTTTATTTGAAAAAGAACATAAGAAGACTGAAAGCATGGCATAGTGAAATCGGTAAAAATAAGAAGCATTAATGATCTTATAAACATAACATAACAAATCCACGACCGATATTAATACACTGTGAACTCTCTTAAACTGGGCACACCGTGAAATCTCGTCACTGTGAATAACTCGTCACTCTGCAAAACAAATTGTTGTTGACTATAAGTGTGTCAATGAGAATAAAAATGACCACCTATGTTTTGGAGTGCTATTTTAGTCAGAAATGATGCAAAAATGCTTGGAAATTGAATGTGAGGATCCTGTTTACGTCTTACTGCTCATAGATAATGGATGCTCTAAAGTATCTTCTTTATGGAACATGCCTTCTTATTCAAACCCTTTTTAAAACTAGATGCAATAACCAAGTTATGTTTGCCATCTCTCAATATGGATGTAGGATGGTGGAAGTATTTTTTAAATTAGAAAAAAATCTGAGAATAACTTTGATGATACGAACATTAATTGGTGACTTTGTGCTTATTCTCAAAACTTAGTTTCTGGAAAAAAAAGGATCCGGTGCTATGATTTGAAAACAAGTTGAGTGATGTGTGGTTTTTTTGTGTGGACTCGGGAGATATGATCATCACATATAAGTTTCTCAAAGAAAATGATAAGCTAGGTAGCGACGCTTTATTTAACACACAAGACATCCATGCAGTAGTGAGAGTCCCTATGATGGCTGTGCACGTGTCAGTGAAAAATTAAGATGTGCAGAGATGTTTCGGAGTGCTATTAAGTCAAGAAATGATAAAAAAAATGTGTTTATTGACTAGTGAGAGGCAGACGAAGAGACTATGAGGTATATGGTGTGATAACACAGTTAACAAAAAATATTAAATTTGTACGTAGTGATCACATCTCCCCAAACTCTTCTGTCTTCCAGCGTGGTATGGTACATATTTCACAAAGTGTTTCTTCCTAACTCATCCCTCTTAGTTCATGGACTAGTGGCACACCTTTGTTTAAAACAAAATCAACACACTCGAAAAGAAATGTGAAAAAACTAAATCTGCCCACATTATATTTGATGTGTTGAACTGCTTAAAGGAACCTTATTTGCTGGAAGAAACTTGTAATAGTTTAAAAGCCTTTGAAATAATGCGTGTTTTATGTTTTGACTATGCGTGTTTTTTGAATAATGCATGTTTATGTTTTGATAATATTTAACTAATTGAGTATTGCTACATTTTTCTTTGTTCTGTATTGCCATGCTAATAGCATAATGCCACATTTTGTCTGGCTCACTTAGCACAAGTGAAAAGAAAGGCTTTTTGCTCAGGACAACTGGTCTATCCATTCCTACGTTGTTAACGGCTGTCAACTGAAAGTATGTTAAAACTAAAACTAAGCTCCTCTGTTAAAAAAAAACACTCACCGATTATTCCATTGAGAATTACAAAAGGTGAAGATTAGACACCTGTAGGATCGAGCACTAATGGGGGGATGAGAGAGGGGTGATGCTAGGAGACAGACAACTAAGTGATTTGGAGAGACAAGACCGAGCTCTAACGAAGGCCTGACCCTAACGAGACAGAATAACGGACAGACAGCGCAAACACCCCATAAACATGCTTCACTTTTCAAAAATTTTATTTGATCATCAGGCAGAAAGTTGATTTCCACGTTACGTTTACATTATGATGTAATGTGTTACAAGAACTAAACATGTGTGCAGTAATATTTTAGTTGGTGTCAGGATGTAATGGAGCGGGTGCTAAACATGCTTCGCATTTTCAAAAATTATATTTGGACATCAGACAGAAAGTTGATTTCCATGCTATGTTACTAAGTGTAGGGGAAGAGGTATGCAGGAGCAGGTATGGTGTGGGATATTGTGGTCATTAACCCAGTCACGCGGCAGACATCAAGAGGTGTACTGGTCGAGTGCTCGCACTTAAGTTATTAATGAATAACTTAATGCTTCGGATGCAATTGTCTGTACATGGGCAACTAATTGATCACTCTAGCTAATTAGGGTAAATAGCTTCATCATAGTGAATTCACACAGCCCCAGCATGGAGCCCGTACCATGTCAATCATAAGACAAAGTTAGAAAAAGTTCAGTAGTATGAGACTAGGCTAGTCCCCAGAAGTAAGAGGCATGAGTTACGAGGAAAGGCTGCGAGAAATGCACGTCATGACACTGGAAGACAAAGGAGTAAGGGGAGACATGATCACCACCTACAAAATTCTCAGAGGAATTGACAGGGTTGATAAAGATAAACTGTTTAACATGGGTGGTACATACGCGAACAAGGTGACACAGGTGGACAACTGAGTACCCACATGAGCCACAGGGACGTTAGAAAAAACTTTTCAGTGTCAGAGTAGTTAACAGGTGGAATGCATTACGCAATGATGTGGTGGAGGCTGACCCCATACACAGTTTCTGACCCAATCCTGCATCCTGAGCCCAGTAGGCTCAGAAATCTCTACACCGGTTGAATGATATTTGAGAGGCGAGACCAAGAGCCAGAGCTCAACCCCCACAAACACAACTAGGTGAGTACAACTAGGTGAGTACACAGTAGTGAGGGACTGTCGGGAGGGCGACGGAAATTGTGGTAACGTAATTGCTTTGGACAAATTATCTGTAGGATGGCTAATTAATGGCTCAAGATAATTAAGGTAATTAACGTCACTGGGTTTTGACTGACTGTCATAGGGTGAAGTCATTGAGCTAACATGAAGGACAGGGGTCTTAAGATGTGAAGGACAGGGGTCTTAAGAAAACCTTGACAACGCTGCCTACAGACGCCCTAAGGACAGTAAATTCGTTTGCCGTATTGGAGGACGAGTGCTGTGGTGAGCCGACAGTTCACTCGGAACGGAAAACAGCGAGGAGCGGCGGAGCGCAGGCCCCTCAGGCTGCTCAGAAAGTTAAGGAGGTACCGAAGCGAATTTTGGTTGTGGGAGATTCCCAGGTGAGGTATTTAGACAGAACGTTTTGTGCCAGAGATAGGGGGGAACAGATTAAAGGGTTTGCTATCCGGGAGCTGGAATTGGTGATATTGTTGGAAACATGAATGATATTATGACGGGAAATGGAAACAAACCCATTATTTGTATTAGTGCAGGGGGTAATAATGTTGGGCGAGTTAGGAGTGAGGAACTAATACAGAGATTCAGGACAGCCATTGAATTAGTTAGGAGCAAGGGAGGAATTCCGATCGTATGTGGCATTCTTCCAAGAAAGGGAGTGGGAAATGAATGGATGTCGAGGGCACTTGGTGTCAATTGCCGGCTGGAAAGATATTGCAAATCAAATGCAATATCTTTCATAGACAACTGGGAACACTTCTATGGAAGAAATGAAATGTATGCTCGAGATAGGGTGCATCTATCGAGGGCTGGGGTTGTTGCTGTTGCGAACTCGTTGGAACCAGTGGTTAGAGGTGTTTGTTTGGGTTTAAACTATTAGTAGATAGTGGTATGGGAATTGATTTGGAGGAAGGAGGTAATAAAAGTATGTGTTCGTGGGAGAAAGAATTGGCAAAATGATCAGGGAAAGAAAAGGGCCTCAAAATAACAATTCACTTAGGGTACATTACACTAACAGTAGAAGTCTAAGAAATAAAATTAACGAATTAAATGCTCTTGTCTGCACAGAAAAAATAGATATTATTGCACTAAACCGAAACGTGGATGAATGTAGAAAATAGAGAACTATTAGCTGAATATCAAATAAATGGATTTAAACTATTCACCCCAGATAGATATATTAGACGAGGAGGGGGAGTAGCCATATATGTTAGGGACAATTTGAAATGTAGCCTCAAAGAGGGAATCAAAACTGAGCCACACACAGAAACTATTTGGATAGAATTAAACGAAAAAGCAAATAATATTATAATAGGAGTTATATATAGGCCACCTAATTTAGACAGAATGGAAGCAAAGCATCTATGGGATGAAATATCTAGAGCATCTAGATCTAACAGTATTTATGTCATGGGTGACTTTAATTTTAGTGGAATAAACTGGGTGAACAAAACAGGGAATAGTGAAGCAGAAGATCTTCTAGAATTAATTAACGATTGCTTTCTTACGCAACACATTAAGGAACCAACGCGGGAAAATAATATTTTAGATTTAGTGTTAACTAACAGGGAAACACAAATTAATGACATGGAAATAGGGAGTGAGCTAGGGAACAGTGATCACAAAGTAATCAGATTAGCATGTAATGGAATAGACCTGTAGGAAAAAATTCTGTTAAAGTGCCAGATTTTCGAAAAGCTGATTTTAATAGCCTAAGAAATTTTTTGGGTCAAATAGATTGGAAAGTCTTGGGTATGGAGTGTGGGCCGGTCTTGGAGCGAAACATGAACCCAGCGATAGGTGACGTAAAGGGGATTTCGATGTGGATTTAATATATAACTTATTTAAGAATATTCTAAGCAAAGCACAGGAACGTAGTATACCATACAAATTGAATAGATCGAATACTAATGACCCAAAGTGGATAACAAATAATTTAAAGAACCTTATAGGTAAAAGAGAGCTTGGTACAAAAGGATTAAGAATGGGGATGTCAGTTTAGAACAGGAATTCATACAACTGGTTAGAAATGTTAAAAAAGAGATTAGGAAAGCAAAAGAAACTATGAAGTTCGCATAGCAGAGCAAGCAAAGACAAATCCTAAAGGGTTTTTTCAGTTATATCGAACTAAGACTAGGGAAAGGATAGGTCCATTAAAATCTGAGACTGGTCAAATAACGGATAATGACAAGGAGATGAGTAGTATTTTTAACAAATATTTTATATCTGTATTTACTAAAGAAGAACTTAACAATATGCCTTCAGCCGAACAAGTCTATGTGGGTGGGGATGAGGACAGGTTGACTAGTTTAGCAGTTACCAGGGAGGATGTTCTTAAACAATTAGAAAAACTAAAACCAAACAAATCCCCAGGGCCGGATGAAGTGTTTGCCAGGGTGCTTAAAGAATGCAAAGAGGAGCTTTCCGAGCCACTGTCTACCATATTTAATAAAACAATAGGGTCAGGCAGAGTGCCAGAGGCATGGAAGGTAGCTAATGTGGTACCAATTTTTAAGAAAGGAGATAGATCACTTGCGTCAAACTATCGGCCAATTAGCATAACGTCTATTGTGGGAAAGTTACTTGAATCAATAATTACAAATACAATTCGTCTCCATCTTGAAAAACATAAATTAATAAATGAGTTACAACATGGTTTTACAAATAGCTGTACATGTTTAACAAATTTGCTATCTTTTTTATTCCTGTATAGTTGAGGCAGTTGATAGTGGTAAGGACTGTGATGTTGTGTACCTTGATTTTAGCAAAGCTTTTGATACAGTGCCACATGAAAGACTGATTAAAAAAATAGAGGCTCATGGTATTGGGGGTGCTATATTAAGTTGGATTAGGGCATGGCTATTCCAAAGGAAACAAGAGTTAGTATAAATGGGGTTAAGTCAGAGTGGGAAAATGTTGTAAGTGGAGTGCCTCAAGGCTCTGTCCTGGGACCTCTGTTGTTTATAATATATATCAATGATTTAGATTCAGGTTTGAGTAGCAACATTTGCAAATTTGCCGATGATACAAAAATCGGCAGGGAAATTAACACAGAAGAAGACTTGCTATCACTTTAAGTTGATCTAAATAGGGGTTTGAAATGGTCAAAGGATTGGCAAATGCAGTTTAATGCTGATAATTGCAAAGTTTTGAGGCTAGGTAATGATGATAGAGTTACAAGATACGAGCTAGATGGTGTTGAGATTGCACAGTCGAATTGCGAATGGGATCTGGGAGTTATGATAAGTAAGAATTTAAAACAAAAGGATCAATGCATGAATGTTCGTAATAAGGCAAATAGGACACTGGGATTTATTAATCGAAGCGTTAGTAGCAAGACACCTGGTGTGGTTTTCAGCTATATCTTGCTCTGGTTAGGCCCCATTTAGATTATGCAGTTCAGGTTTGGTCGCCTTACTATAGAATGGATATAAATTCACTTGAACGTGTCCAGCGTAGGATGACTAAGTTAATTCCCCAAATTAGAAACCTTTCATATGAAGAAAGATTAACAAAGCTTCAATTGCATTCACTGGAAAGGCGAAGAGTTAGGGGTAACATGATAGAGGTTTACAAGTGGATGAATGGACATAACAGGGGAGGATATTAATAGGGTATTAAAAATATCAACACAAGACAGAACACGAAACAATTGGTATAAATTGGATAAGTTTAAATTTAGGAAAGACTTGGGTAAATACTGGTTCAGTAACAGGGTTGTTGATTTGTGGAACCAATTGCCGCGTAACATGGTGGAGGTGCGGTCCCTTGACTGTTTCAAGCGCGGGTTGGACAAGTATATGAGTGGGATTGGGTGGTTATAAATAAGAGCTGCCTCGTATGGGCCAATATGCCTTCTGCAATTACCTTTGTTCTTATGTTCTTAATTAACGTATTTGATGTCTAGCATTAGAATAAAGATTTAATCATTAGGATTTTGTCGTCCATGGGACGAAGTGTTAACGTGGAATTGCAAGTGGGTTATCAGTGTTATCATTAGTCCTCCTAGACATTGCAATCTTACTGCAGGGGGGGGGGCTGTAGGAGTTTACGAGTTTGAAGACCATAGGACTGGTAAGTCGGGAACAGAAGGATGGGGGGAGGATGTAGGAAAACTTGAAAAGGATTAGGGTGTGAAGGAGAGGCGGGGGGTTACAGTTAAGTGGCCCAACCACTTTGGGGTTGATTGTGATGAGAAGTGATGGATGAAAGTGTAGGTGATATATGGTGGATAGTAGAAGGCTCGCTTTTTTTTGTTTTTGTTTTTTCCCCTGATCAGCTGGCGGTGAGTAGCCATGGTGCAGGTGGTGGTTGATTAAGTAGCTACTCGCCGCTTTTCCTGGAGAGCTGTGCTTGTTTTTGTATCAGTTGTTGGTGGTTGAGTGGAGTTATTAAATCCTTAATTGGTGGGTTTCAAGTCGTAGGACTTAGGTGTACAGTGGGACTGGCGGATGCCATTCATCCTCTCTTGGTAGGTTGTTTAAGATCCTGGGCCTGGGGTAGGCTCTGTCGTGGATGTATCTTCTTACCCTTTGTTGGAGGGACATCCTCCACGACCTGTGGGGCTGGTCGAGCATAGCGTAATTCGTCGTGTTGAGGACAACAAAGGGGTCCTCACGATTTGGCATGTACATACTTTTCATTTTATATAGCTGTTTGATTGAGAGGCGATTCAGGCGAACGTTCAGTGGGTCGATCCTCAGTGTGGTATGAAGGTCTTCTATGCGCACTCTGTCTAAGAGTGACACTTTTGCCACAAATCTGAGTTCCCTGTTCTGGACCCGTTGCAGTTTCAGCATGTTCGATTTCTTTGCCAGAGTGAGTGGGGTGTACGGGTATTCAAGGGTTGGCCGAATGAGCATCTTGTAGAGGTGAAGGAGTGTCATTGCAAATTGTTGCTCTTGATTTATACTGTAGAGGGCTGCAAATAACAAGATTGCAATTTGTGTCTTAAGGGGGCCTTAGGTTCCAATTGGCCCTAAAAATGCAACAAATGAAAACTCGTTTGATTTCAATCAAACTTTTTTGACAAGTTCTATATGAAAAGTGTTTCATCTAGTCCAAGTTTCAGCATCGTAGTATAAATAGGAAGGGAGAAAAAAAATATTGAAGTAGTTGTGAAAATTTTGCCAAAATGGTCAAAATCGATTATCAATCAAAAGTGTCAACTGAAATCATAGCTATGACTCATTGCTATCACAATAGTATATATTAAACAAATATTATAATTAGTTTAATTGAAAAAAAGTTTTAAGATTTTTTTTTTTTTTTTTTATCGGGCGATTTGCATCAAACTTACACACACCTGACTGTACGTAAGCCTATCTGTAATGATGCCAATTTTGGAGAAAATTGGTTGATGTCAACCTCAGCCACAGATTTTAGAACCTTAGACTTTATTCATTTCTGTTTTTTTTTCAGTTGACACAAACGTTTACAAAACTGAATATTTTTTTATTCAATTTACATGAAACTTACACAGTATATGTGGAGGGCATGTCTCTACATTGGGGGGCTTTCATTTTTCTCCAAGTTCATTTATTGATTTTATAATAGCAATAAACATGCCATATTTGCATAAAAAAATTTGGAACTTTGAACATTTGTATTGGGAAAACTAAGATGTTTTGGAAATTCTATATCTCAAGGTCCTTTATTATATGCTAATGTGTCAGAAAAGTGTCACAGAATAATTATATCTGAAACGTGTGTTCTGAAGTGTGGACTTGAAAATGTGTAAAAAACGTTGAAAAAAAAAAATATCCCTTTCTATTTACGCTGCAGTACTGAAACTTGGGTTAATTTCAGCATTTTTCATATACAACTAGTAAAATAATATTGGTTGACATTGAACAATTTTGAAATGACCAATTAATGTAAACTGAGTCTTGATGTGGTATCAACTCCCAAAGCTTTCTTTCTGTCCGTTTCGTGAAGGACTTCATCTCCCATTCGGTATCCAGTGTCTGGCCTCCTATTTCCATCCCGCAGTTTCATTACCCTTCATTTACATGGGTTAAATTTTAGTAGCCATTTGTTTGACCTTTCCTTTAGTTTGTTTAGATCATCTTGTAGCCTCATACTATCCTCCACTGTCTTAATCCTTCTCATAATTTTTGCATCATCTGCAAACATTGAGAGGAACGAGTCTATTCCCATTGGGAGATCATTTACGTATATTAGGAACATTATAGTCCCAAGAACTGCTCCCTGTGGGGACTCCACTGGTGACACCTCACGAATCCGAACCCTCACCTCTCACAGTGACTCTCTGTCTTCTGTTACTTAGGTACTCCCTTATCCAGTGGAGTACCTTCCCCTACTGTGTCAAAGGTTTTCTGGCATTCCCAAAATATGCAGTCTGCCTGGCTCTCTCTTCCTTGCCTGATTTTTGTTGCCTGGTCATTGAATTCAATCAATCCTGTGAGGCATGATCTGCTATCCCTGAACCCATGCTGATGTTGTGATACAAAGTTCTTCCACTCCAGATATTCCTATATCATAAATCCAGAATATCCAGATGTTCCACAAAGATGAGTGTATACTCACCTATTTGTGTCTGCAGGATCGAGCATTGACTCTTGGATCCCGCCTTTCGAGCATCGGTTGTTTACAGCAATGACTCCAGTCCTATTTCCCTATCATACCTAGTTTTAAAATTATGAATAGTATTTGCTTCCACAACCTGTTCCCCAAGTGCATTCCATTTTCATACTACTCTCATGCTAAAGGAAAACTTCCTAACATCCCTGTGACTCATCTAAGTTCCCAGCTTCCACCCATGTCCCCTTGTTCTGTTACTATTCCTTGTGAACATTTCGTCTCTGTCCACTCTGTCAATCCCCCTGAGTATTTTATATGTTGCTATCATGTCCCCCCTCACCCTTCTCGTTTCTAGTGTCGTAAGGCACAGTTCCTTCAGGCGCCCCTCATACCCCATCCCTCGTAACTCTGGGACAAGTCACGTTGCAAACCTCTGAACCTTTTCCAGTTTCCATATATGCTTCTTCAGATGGGGGACTCCATGATGAGGCGGCATACTCTAGAACTGGCCTCACATAGGCAGAGTAAAGTGCCCTAAATGCCTCCTTACTTAGGTTTCTGAATGATGTTCTAACTTTTGCCAGTGTAGAGAACGCTGCTGTCGTTATCCTATTTATATGTGCTTCAGGGGATAGGTTAGGTGTTACGTCCACACCCAGGTCTCGTTCTCACGTTGTCACAGGTAGGCAGTTCCCCTTCATTGTGTACTATCACTTTGGTCTCCTATTACCTATAGTCCCATTTCCATAACTTTACATATGCTCGTGTTGAACTCCAATAGCCATTTCTCTGACCATATCTACAACCTGTTCAGGTCCTCTTGGAGGATCCTGCAATCCTCATCTGTCACAACTCTTCTCATCAACTTTGCGTCATCTGCGAACATTGACATGTAGGACTCTACTCCTGTAAACATGTCGGTAACATATATTAGAAATAGAATTGGTCCCAGCACAGTTCCTTGAGGTACTCCACTCGATACTGTTCGCCAGTCCAACATCTCACCCCTTACCGTAACTCTTAGCCCCTTCCTGTTAGAGAGTTCCTTATCCATGCTAGAGCCTTTCCTCCCACCCCCGCCTGCCTCTCGAGCTTGACCAGCAGTCTAATGTGCGGTCCTGTATCAAAGGGTTTTTGGCAGTCCAGAAATATGCAGTCTGCCCAACCATCTCTGTTCTGTCTTATCCTCGTTATTTTATCATAGAATTCCATAAGGTTAGTCACGTTTTCCCTTTCCAGAACCCATGTTGATGTTTGTTCACAAACCTAACGTTCTCCAGGTGTGCAACCAGTCAAAGCCTAATTATTCTTTAAAGTATTTTACAGGGGATGCTTGTCAGTGATACAGGTATATAGTTAAGTGCCTCCTCCCTATCACCTTTCTTTTAAATCGGTATGACATTTGCCTTCTTCCAGCAAATGGGCAATTCTCCCGACATAAGTGACTCATTAAAGATCATTGCCACAGGCACACTGAGAGCCTGCGCTGCTTCTTTTAGTATCCACGAAGATACTTTGTCTGGTCCAACTGGTTTAGTTACATCCAGTGTTGTCAACTGTTTCATTACCTCCTCTGCTGTCACCTCTATATCTGATAGTCTTTCATCTAGGGTAATCTCTTCTAACAATGGGAACTGATCAGGCTCGATTGTGAACACTCCATGGAAGCTGGCATTCAGTGCCTCGCAAATTTCCTTGTCACTTTCAGTATATGGCCCCTCTGTTTTCCTTAGTCTTGTCACTTGGTCGTTCACCAACATTTCGTACGTAATTACCTAAGTGTTGTTACAGGATGAGAGCTACGCTCGTGGTGTCCCGTCTTCCCAGCACTCTTTGTCATATAACGCTTTGAAACTACTGACTGTCTTGGCCTCCACCACCTTCTCACCTAACTTGTTCTAACCGTCTACCACTCTGTTTGCGAAAGTGAATTATCTTATATTTCTTCGGCATCTGTGTTTAGCTAGTTTATAACTATGACCTCTTGTTCTTAACGTTCCAGGTCTCAGGAAATCTTCCCTATCGATTTTATCAATTCCTGTTACTATTTTGTGTGTAGTGATCATATCGCCTCTTTTTCTTCTGTCTTCTAGTTTTGGTATATATAATGCCTCTAACCTCTCCTCGTAGCTCTTCCCCTTCAGTTCTGGGAGCCACTTAGTAGCATGTCTTTGCACCTTTTCCAGTGTGTTGATGTCCTTCTTAAGATATGGGCACCACACAACCGCTGCATATTCTTGCTTTGGCCTAACAAAAGTCGTGAACAATTTTGTTAGTATATCGCCATCCATGTATTTAAAAGCAATTCTAAAGTTAGAAAGTGTGGCATAGGCTCCTCGCACAATATTCTTTATGTGGTCCTCAGGTGATAGTTTTCTATCTAGAACCACCCCTAGATCTCTTTCTTTGCTCAGGTGATAGATTTCTATCTAGAACCACCCCTAGATCTCTTTCTTTATCAGAATTCTTTAAAGTTTTCTCACATAATATATAGGTTGTGTGAGGTTATTAACATTAAATTCTATTTGCCAAGTGGTGCTCCATATACTTATTTTGTCCAGGTCATCTTGAAGGGCATGACAATCATCTAAGTTTCTTATCCTTCCTATTATCTTAGCATCATCAGCAAGCATGTTCATATAGTTCTGTATACCAACTGGTAGATCATTAATGTAGACAATAAACATCACTGGTGTAAGAACTGAACCCTGTTCTCCAGGGTTCCACAAGTGGAGTGGCACTCCACTTTTGACATTTCTCCAGTCCGATGCATTGCCTCTGATCACTGCCCTCATTTTTCTATCAGTCAGAAAATTTTTCATCCATGTTAGAAGCTTACCTGTAACCCCTCCAATATTTTCCAGTTTCCAGAACAACCTCTTAAGTGGAACTCTATCGAAAGCCTTCTGTAGGTCCAGATAGATGCAGTCAACCCAACCATCTCTTTCCTGTAAAATCTCTGTTGCTCGATCATAGAAACTGAGCAAATTCGATACACAGGATCTTCCAGATCGAAAACCATACTGTCTGTCTGATATTATATCATTTCTCTCCAGGTGTTCTACACATTTAGTTTTAATTATTTTTCCAATATTTTTAGTATTACACTTGTAAATGATACCAGTCTATAATTATGGGGGTCTTCCCTGCTTCCACTTTTGTAGATTCGAAACTATGTTAGCCTTTTTCCACACATCAGCTACAACTCCTGTAAACAGGGATGCCTGAAAAATCAGTTGAAGAGGAATGCTGAGCTCAGGTGCTCATTCTCTCAGAACCTATGGTGAAACTCCATCTGGACCAACTGCTTTGTTCTTATTTAGCTCCTTGAGCATTTTTTCCACTTCGTCTTTAGACACCTCTATGTTCTCTATGTTGTTCTCTGGAATTCTTATTGTATCTGGTTCCCTGAAGATTTCATTTTGTACAATCATATTTTGGAACTTTTCGTTTAATGATTCACACGTTTCCTTTTCATTTTTCGTGAATCTATTTCCCATTTTCAACCTCTGAATATTATCCATTACCTGTAATTTGTTGTTTATGAATTTATAGAATAGACCTGGTTCTGTTTTACATTTGTCTGCAATCCCTTTTTCAAAATTTCTTTCTGCCTCTCTCCTCACTGCCGTGTAGTTGTTTTTCGCATCTTTGTATCGCTGGTATGTTTGTGGGTTTGGCCTCTTCCTGTATTGATTCCATTTTTGTTTCTTTTGGTCTCTGGCCCTCTCGCACTTTCTGTTGAACCAATCCTGTTTCCTAGTTCTGCTTCTCTGATTTGGTATAATTTTTTTTGTGCCTTTATCATATATTTCACAAAACTTGACATACCTCTCATTCACTTCCTTGCCTAGCAACAAGTCTGTCCAATTATACTCACTAAAATTTTATCTAAGGTTCCCATAATGTCCTCTCCTAAGTCAGGTTTTTCAATTGCATTAACCTTCATATTTTGTTCCAGATTATAACGCATTGAATACTTTATTCCCCAAAAGACATGATCACTTTTACCCAAGGAAGGGTACTGAATGTCAAATATTTCTTCCTCCTTCCTGGTAAATATCAAATCTAGCATGGAGGGAACGTCCCCTTCCCTCATCCTCGTAGCTTGTTTAACATGTTGATACAAAAATGTTTCTAGGATGAGGTCTACAAATTTACACGTCCAGAAATCTTCTGTTTTAGCTTCATATGCTTCCCAGTCTATGGACTTCAAGTTGAAGTCGCCGACTATCGACAGTCGTGAACTATCGTTATCCGCTCTCGTTGTGTGTGTGTGTACTCACCTATTTGTACTCACCTATTTGTGCTTGCAGGATCGAGCATTGACTCTTGGATCCCGCCTTTCCAGCTATCGGTTGTTTACAGCAATGACTCCTGTCCCATTTCCCCATCATACCTAGTTTTAAAAGTATGAATAGTATTTGCTTCCACAACTTGTTCTCCAAGTGCATTCTATTTTTCCACTACTCTCACGCTAAAAGAAAACTTCCTAACATCTGTGACTCATCTGAATTTCCAGTTTCCACCCATGTCTCCTCGTTCTGTTATTATTTCGTGTGAAGATTTCATCTATTTCCACTTTGTCAATTCCCCTGAGTATTTTATATGTCCCTATCATATCTCCTCTCTCCCTTCTTTTCTCTAGTGTCGTAAGGTTCAGTTCCTGCAGACGCTCTCAATATCCCATCACTCGTAACTCTGGGACAAGCCTCGTTGCAAACCTCTGAACCTTCTCCAGTTTCTTTATGTGTTTCTTCAGGTGGGGGCTCCATGATGGCGCGGCATACTCTAAGACGGGTCTCACGTAGGCAGTGAAAAGTGCACTAAAAGCCTCCTTATTTAGGTTTCTGAATGAAGTTCTAATTTTCGCCAGTGTAGAGTACGCTGCTGTCGTTATCCTATTTATATGTGCCTCAGGAGTTAGATTAGGTGTCACATCCACTCCCAGGTCTCTTTCTCGAATCGTTACAGGTAGGCTGTTCCCCTTCATTGTGTACTGTCCCTTTAATCTCCTATCACCTGATCCCATTTCCATAACTTTACATATACTGGTGTTAAACTCCAGTAGCCATCTCCCTGACCTTCTCTGCAACCTGTTTAAGTCCTCTTGGAGGATCCTATAATCCTCGTCTGTCACAATTCTTCTCATTAATTTTGCGTCATCCGCAAACATTGACATGTATGATTCCACTCCTGTAAACATATCATTTACATAAATTAGAAAGAGGATTGGTCCCAGTACCAACCCTTGAGGTACTCCACTTGTTACTGTTCGCCAGTCCGACTTCTCGCCCCTTACCATTACCCTCTGGCTCCTTCCTGTTAGGTAGTTCTTCACCCATACTAGGGCCTTTCCGCTTACTCCTGCCTGCCTCTCAAGTTTGTATAGCAGTCTCATGTGCGGTACTGTATCAAAGGCCTTTTGGCAGTCAAGAAATATGCAGTCTGCCCAGCCTTCTCTGTCCTGCCTTATCCTTGTTACTTTATCATAGAATTCTAAAAGGTTTGTTAGGCATGATTTCCCTGTCCAGATCCCATGTTGGTGCTTGTTTACAAACCCAATGCTCTCCAGGTGCTCAACAAGTCTTAGCCTAATTATTCTTTCAAGTATTTTGCAGGGGATGCTTGTCAGTGATACGGGTCTGTAGTTAAGTGCCTCCTCCCTATCACCTTTCTTGAAAATCGGTACGACATTTGCCTCCTTCCAGCAACTGGGCAATTCTCCCGACATAAGAGACTCATTAAAGATCATTGCCAGAGGCACGCTGAGAGTCTGCGCTGCCTCTTTAAGTATCCACGGTGATACTTTGTCTGGTCCAACAGCTTTATTTGCATCCAGTGTTGTCAACTGTTTCATTACCTCCTCTGCTGTCACCTCTATATCTGATAATCTTTCATCTAGGGTAATCGCTTCTAACAATGGGAGCTGCTCAGGCTCGGTTGTGAACACTCCATGGAAATTTGCATTCAGTACCTCGCAGATTTCCTTGTCGCTTTCTGTATATGCCCCTTCTGTTTTCCTCAGTCTTGTCACTTGGTCATTTACCGACATCTTCCTTCTTATATGGCTATGTAGTAATTTAGCTTGCTTTTTCGCTTAGACTGCAATATCATTCTCATAATTTCTTTCCGACACTCGTCTTATCTTAATGTAATCATTCCTAGCTCTGTTACATCTAATCCTGTTTTCCTCTGTCCTTTGTCTTCTGTACTTTCTCCACTCCCTCCTGCTTCTCACCTTTGCTTCCTGACACTGTCTATTAAACCATGAGTTATTATATTCCCTCCTGCTTTTCTCTTTTATTGTTGGAATAAATCTCTCTTCAGCCTCCTTGCATTTCAATTTGACTTGGTTCATCATACCTTGCACTGTTTTTCCTCTAAGTTCTTCCTCCCACTGCACTTAGTCCCAGGTAGTCCCTTGTCCTTCTGTAGTCCCCTTTTCTGTAATCAAGTCTCCTTTCCCGGACCTCTTGTCCTTTGGTCACAATTTTAGGCTCCTCGTTTCCATGTGTGTGTGTGTGTGTGTGTGTGTACTCACCTAGTTGTGCTTGTGGGGTTGAGTTCTGGCTCTTTGGTCCCATCTCTCAACCGTCAATCAACAGGTGTACAGGTTCCTGAGCCTATTGAGCTCTATCATATCTACACATGAAACTGTGTATGGAGTCAGCCTCCACCACATTACTTCCTAATGCGTTCCATTTGTCAACCACTCTGACACTAAAAAAGTTCTTTCTAATATCTATGTGGCTCATTTGGGCACTCAGTTTCCACCTGTGTCCCCTACTGCGTGTGCCCTTTGTGGTAAATAGCCTGTCTTTATCATCCCTGTCGATTCCCTTGAGAATCTTGAATGTGGTGATCATGTCCTTCTAACTCTTCTGTCTTCCAACGAATTGAGGTTTAATTCCCGTAGTCTCTCCTCGTAGCTCATACCTCTCAGCTCGGGTACTAGTCTGGTGGCAAACCTTTGAACCTTTTCCAGTTTAGTCTTATGCTTGACTAGATATGGACTCCATGCTGGAGCCGCATACTCCAGGATTGGTCTGACAAATGTGATATATAATGTTCTGAAAGATTCCTTACACAAGTTTCTAAAGGCCGTTCTTATGTTAGCCAACCTCGCATATGCTGCTGATGTTATCCTCTTGATATGAGCTTCAAGGAACAGATCTGGCGTGATAAAAACCCCTAGGTCTTTCTCTCTCTCTGACTCTTGAAGTATTTCATCTCCCAAATGATACCTTGTATCTGGTCTCCTGCTTCCTACGCCTATCTTCATTACATTACATTTGCTTGGGTTTAACTCTAACAGCACATTTGTTCGATCATTCCTGCAGCTAGTCCAGGGCTTCTTGAAGCCTCAAGCTGTTCTCCTCGGTCTTAATCCTTCTCATAATTTTGGCGTCGTCAGCAAACATTGAGAGGAATGAGTCTATACCCTTTGGGAGATCATTTACGTATATAAGAAACAGGATAGGTCCGAGTACAGAGCCCTGTGGGACTCCACTGGTAACTTCACGCCATACTGATGTCTCACCCCTCACTGTAACTCTCTGCTTCCTATTGCTTAGGTACTCCCTTATCCACTGGAGCGCCCTACCAGTTACTCCTGCCTGTTTCTCCAGCTTATGCATCAGCCTTTTTTGGGGTACTGTGTCAAAGGCTTTCCGACTGTCCAGAAAAATGCAGTCCACCCATCCTTCTCTTTCTTGCTTAATCTTTGTCACCTTTATTTTATTATGCCTGTAAGGCAAGATTTACCCTCCCATAACCCATGTTGATGGGTTCATCATACGAAGTCACGAAGTCCCTTCTCTCCAAATATGTTACTAGGTTTTTTCTCACGATCTTCTCCATCACCTTGCATGGTATACAAGTCAAGGACACTGGCCTGTAGTTCAGTGCTTCTTGTCTGTCACCTTATTTGTATATTGGGACCACATTAGCAGTCTTCCATATTTCTGGTAGGTGTCCCTTCTCCAGTGACTTACTGTACACTATGGAGAGTGGCAAGCAAAGGGCTCGGGCTCCTGCTCCTCCTCCTGTCAATACCCATGGTAAGATTCCGTCTGAGCCAACAGCCTTTCTCACGTTCAGATCCACCAGATGCCTCTTGACCTCATCTTTTGTAATTTCGAACCCTTCCAAGGCCGCCTGGTTTACTGCCACCTCTCCTTGTTCTATTGTGAAGACCACCTGGAACCTCTTGTTGAGTTCCTCACACACCTCTTTGTCATTCTCTGTGTACCTGTCCTCACCCGATATAAGTTTCATCCCTTGTTTCTTAACTGTTGTTTTCCTCCTGATGTGACTGAGGGGTAGCTTTTGTTCGGTCTTGGCTTTATTAGCTATATCATTTTCATACTTTTTCTTATCTTCACTTCTCACACTAACATACTCGTTCCTGGTTCTATGGTATGTCTCTGCTTTCTGGTGTTCTGTTATTTTGGAAGTTCCTCCACGTCCTTTTGTTCAGTTCCTTTGCTTCCATACATGCCCTGTTAAACCACGGATTCTTCTTTGCTTTTCGGTTTTTTCCTGTCGGGCCGGGATAAACCATTTTACTGCCTCCTGACTCTTTTGGGTGACACAGACCATCATGTCTAGTAGTGACTTAGTTGTGAGTTCTGTGTCCCAAGTCCCAAGGCATATCCATTAGGAAACTTCTCATCTCCTCACATTTTCTCTTTCGGTATGCCAGCCCTTTGTTTTCCAGTTCATTTTTGAGGGTGATAATTCCTAGCTTAACCAGGTACTCAAAGATCTATACACTGTTATCTCTTATTCTCAAGGGGGCTTCCAACTTAACTTCCCTTATATCCAACTCATTTAGGGTAAATATGAGATCAAGCATAGCTGGTTCATCCTCTCCTCTCATTCTTGTCGGTCCCTTGATGTGCTGCCTTAGAAAGTTTCTTGTTACCACGTTCAGCAGCAGAGCTCTCCATGTGTCTGGTCCTCCATATGGATCTCTCTTTTCTCAATCTATCTTCCCTGGGTTGAAGTCTCCCATGATTAGTATTCTGGATTCGTTCCTGCTAGCTACAGAAGCTACTATCTATTATGTTAATGGTGGCCATGTTGTTTCTATCATATTCCTGCCTGGTGGGGGTGGTGGTTATTTATGACTACTACCATAATTTTTTGTCCTCCAATTGCTGTGGTACCGGTTATGTATTCACTGAAATCTTCACAGCCCTTAATAACCATCTCCTCAAAACTCCAGCCTTTTCTTATTCGCAGAGCTACATCATCTCCTCCTCCTCCTCTTCCTTCTCTCTCTTTCCTCACTACCTAGTAGTCCTGTGGAAACACTCCATTTGTTATGGTTTTCGTTAGCTTTGTTTCTGTAAGTGCTATTATGTCTGGGTTTTCTTCTAGTGCCCACTCTCCAAGTTCACTTGTTTTATTTGTAATCCCATCAATGTTAGTATACATTGCCTTGAAGCTCACTTTCTTCTGTTCATTCTCTTATCCCCCTTTTTGGTGAGCGTTCTGCTGATTGAGGAAGCTGTGGGTGTGAAGATCTGTGAGGTGGTTAACAGGGTCTCAGAGGATTTTAGGGTGGGTGTGAGGGATCAAAGGAAGAGGGACTGGTAGGGTATTAGGTAACGAGGTAGGGGTAATTGGAGGATATGGGGTGAGGGTGGAGGAGGGATAGGGAGGGTATGGGATGGAGGGGGAGGGGGGAAAGGGGGTAGGGCAAGGTGTGAATGGGTGAGTGGTCACCTGGTTTGAATGGAGTGGGGGGGGAGGGAGGGCTGTGTGAGCATTTGAGAGGGGGCAGGTAGGGAGGGTTTCTATGCAGAGGAAGGTGGTTGTGTTGCTCTCCCCTGTGGTTTTGGTGGGATGCAGGTTGTGAGTTCCCCTCTTGTCTCTGGAAGTGTTGTGTTGGGGGCTGTGCTTTCCTGGTTTACTCCTCTCACCCTGTGCTTCCTCCTTGCCTCTGCTGCCCTGCCTCTCTCCTCCTTTGTCCAGTCTCTATAGAGCAATACTTTCTTATATTCCTCCACATACTGCAGATAACTCTTCCTTTTTAGAATAACCTCCTTCGTCATCTTGTTTGCAAACACTATCTTCACCAGGTGGTTTGTGTCCTTGTTGTACCAGCCCAACCTGAAAACCTTCTCTATGTTTTGTTCAGCCCCTTCCATCTGTAACCCCTTCAGTAGCCCATGTACTGCCTCTCTATCCTTGCCATTCCATTCTTGCCTATTGGATCCTTCCTGTTTTTTTATGCCTACCACTGATCTTTTCTTTCCAGCAGCTGACTGGTGCACCATGCTGCTTCCTGTGAAGTAGCTGCTTGCATGGCTATCTCCCTCACTGTGTTCATTGCTTTTGAGCTCTTTCATGGTATTTCTGCAAATGTTTAAGGTACAGAGGCATTTCCTTCCAATGCAGCATATCTACCTTCCCTTTGGATGATAATATGATGCTCAGCCTCATTATTTTTCTCTGTGAGGGATTTGATCTTCTCCCTTGTTGCTGTCAGCTAATTTTGCAGGTTGTTAATGGTATTCTTCATTTCATGCATCTCCCTCCTGAATTCCTCTAAAACTTGGGCTAACATTTCCTTCATTTGGTCACTTTGGCTGTTCCCTGTGTCCCTGGTGTGTCCTCTTGCCATTTTGTCCCTCTCCCTGATATGTTTTGATAGAGTTAGGCAGGGGGAGGGTGAGATAGGAAGGGAGAGAAAGAGAGAGAGAGAGAGAAAGAAAGAGAGAGAGAGAGAGAGAGAGAGAGAGAGAGAGAGAGAGAGAGAGAGAGAGAGAGAGATAGGTAGATAGAGAGAGCAAGAGAGAGAGAAGAAGGGTGAGAGAGGAGAGGGTGAGAGGAAGGGAGCAGGTATGAGAGAGGGGGGGGAGGGCGAGAGAGGGGTCGAGGGAGGGCGAGAAAGGGATCGAGGGAGGGCGAGAAAGGGATCGAGGGAGGGCGAGAGAGGGAGGGAGGGATGGAGGGCGAGCGGGAGAGAGAGGGAGGAAGGGCGAGAAAGAGGGAGAGAGAGACAGACAGACAGACTGAGTGCGTTTAATCACTTATTTGTACTCACCTGGGGAGCCGGTCGGCCGAGCGGACAGCACGCTGGACTTGTGATCCTGTGGTCCCGGGTTCGATCCCGGGCGCCGGCGAGAAACAATGGGCAGAATTTTTTTCACCCTATGCCCCTGTTACCTAGCAGTAAAATAGGTACCTGGGTGTTAGTCAGCTGTCACGGGCTGCTTCCTGGGGGTGGAGGCCTGGTCGAGGACCGGGCCGCGGGGACACTAAAGCCCCGAAATCATCTCAAGATAACCTCAAGATAACCTATTTGTGCTTGTGGGGGTTGAGCTTTGGCTCTATGTTCCTGCCTCTCAACTGTCAATCAACTGGTGTACAGATTCCTGAGCCTACTGGGCTCTATCATATCTACATTTAAAACTGTGTATGGAGTCAGCCTCCACCACATCACTGCCTAATGCATTCCATCTGTTAATTACTCTGACACTGAAAAAGTTACTTCTAATGTTCCTGTGGCTCATGTGGGTACTCAGTTTCCACCTGTATCCCCTTGTTTGCGTACCACCAGTGTTGAATAGTTTATCCTTGCTTACCTGGTCGATTCCCCTGAGGATTTTGTAGGTTGTGATCATGTCTCCCCTTACTCCTCTGTCCTCCTGGGTCGAAAGGTGCATTTCCTGCAGCCTTTCCTCGTAACTCATTCCTCTTAGTTCTGGGACTAGTCTAGAAGCATACCTTTGGACTTTTTCCAGCTTCATCTTCATCAGACCGATTATAGAGCCCTGTGGGACTCCACTGGTGACTTCACGCCAATCAGAGGTCTCACCCCTCACCGTAACTCTCTGCTTCCTATTGCTTAGGTACTCCCTTATCCACTGGAGCAACTTACCAGCTACACCTGCCTGTCTCTCCAGCTTATGTACCAGCCTCTTATGCGGTCCTATGTCAAAGGCTTTCTGACAATCCAAGAAAATGCAGTCCGCCCAGCCCTCTCTTTCTTGCTTAATCTGTGTCACCTGGTCATAGAATTCTATTAAGCCAGTCAGGCAATATTTACCCTCCCTGAACCCATGTTGTCGATTTGTCACGAAGTCCCTTCTCTCCAGATGTGCTACCAGGTTTTTTCTCACGATCTTCTCCATCACCTTGCATGGTATACAAGTCAAGGATACTGGCCTGTAGTTCAGTGCCTCATGCCTTTCGCCCTTTTTGTATATTGGGACCACATTCGCCGTCTTCCATATTTCTGGTAGGTCTCCCGTCTCCAGTGACCTACTATACACTATGGAGAGTGGCAAGCAAAGTGCCTCTGCACACTCTTTCAGTACCCATGGCGAGATCCCGTCTGGACCAACAGCCTTTCTAACATCCAGATCCAGCAGGTGTCTCTTGACCTCCTCTCTCGTAATTTCAAACTCTTCCAAAGCCGCCTGGTTTACGTCCCTTTCTCCTAGCACAGTGACCTCACCTTGTTCTGTTGTGAAGACCTCTTGGAACCTCTTGTTGAGTTCATCACACACCTCTTTGTCATTCTCTGTATACCTGTCCTCGCCTGTTCTAAGTTTCACTACCTGTTCTTTCACTGTTGTTTTCCTTCTGATGTGACTGTGGAGTAGCTTTGGTTCGGTCTTGGCTTTGTTTGCTATATCATTTTCATAACTTTTCTCTGCTTCTCTTCTCACCCTGACATACTCATTCCTGGTTCTCTCGTATCTCTCTCTGCTTTCTGGTGTTCTGTTATTCCGGAAGTTCCTCCACGCCCTTCTGTTCAGTTTCTTTGCTTCCATACGTGTCCTATTATTCCATGGATTCTTCTTTTGCTTCTCGGATTTTTCCTTTTGGGCCGAGATGTACCTGCTTACTGCCTCCTGACACATTTGGGTGACATAGTCCATCATATCTTGTACAGACTTAGCTCTGAGGACTGTGTCCCAAGGTATTTCCCTTAGGAGGCTTCTCATCTCCTCATAATTGCCCTTTCGGTATGCCAGCCTTTTGTTTCCTAGTCCTTTTTCGGGGGGGGGGGGATAATTCCTAGCTCTACCAGGTACTCAAAGTTCAATACACTGTGATCACTCATTCCCAAGGGTGCTTCCTTCTTGACTTCCCTTATATCCCACTCATTTAGGGTAAATATCAGATCAAGCATTGCTGGTTCATCCTCTCCTCTCATTCTTGTTGGATCCCTGATGTGCTGGCTTAGAAAGTTTCTTGCTGCCACGTCCAGCAGCTTAGCTCTCCATGTTTCTGGTCCTCCATGCGGGTCTCTGTTCTCCCAATCTATCTTCCCATGGTTGAAGTCTCCCATGATTAGTAGTCCAGATCCATTCCTGCTAGCAACAGAAGCTGCTCTCTCTATTATGTTAATGGTGGCCATGTTGTTTTTATCATATGCCTGTCTGGGTCTTCTGCCATTTGGTGGTGGATTATATATGACTACGACTATAATTTTTTGCCCTCCAGTTTTTATTGTTCCTATTATGTAGTCACTGAAACCTTCACATCCCTGAACAACCAACTCCTCAAAATCCCAGCCTTTTCTTACCAGCAGAGCTACACCACCACCACCTCTTCCTTCTCTCTCTTTCCTCATAACATAATAGTCCTGTGGAAACACTGCATTTGTTATTGTTTTCGTCAGCTTTGTTTCTGTGAGAGCTATTATGTCTGGGTTTTCCTCTAGTACCCATTCTCCAAGTTCATTTGCCTTATTTGTAATACCATCTATGTTAGTGTACATTGCCTTGAGGCTCACTTTCTTCTGTCCCTTCTCAAATCTCCTCCTTGGTGAATGTTCTGCTGGTGGAGGAAGCTGTGCCATGGGTGTGAGGATTTGTGAGGTGGATGCCAGGGTTGCAGAGGATACTGGGATGAGGGGTGGGGGTCAAGTGAAGGGGAAAGGACAGGAAGGGTATGGGGTGAACGGGGCGGGAGGACAGGAAGGAAAGGGGGGTTTTCTATGCAGAGGAGGGTGGTGGGGTTGCCCTCCCCGCTGTGTGTGTGTGTGTGTGTGTGTGTGTGTGTGTGTGTGTGTGTGTGTGTGTGTGTGTGTGTGTGTGTGTGTGTGTGTGTGTGTGTGTGTACTCACCTAGTTGTGTCTGCAGAATCGAGCATTGGCTCTTGGATCAAGCCTAATCCCGTGTGTGTGTGTGTGTGTGTGTGTGTGTGTGTGTGTGTGTGTGTGTGTGTGTGTGTGTGTGTGTGTGTGTGTGTGTGTACTCACCTAGTTGTGTCTGCAGAATTTAGCATTGGCTCTTGGATCAAGCCTAATCCCGCGTGTGTGTGTGTGTGTGTGTGTGTGTGTGTGTGTGTGTGTGTGTGTGTGTGTGTGTGTGTGTGTGTGTGTGTGTGTGTAATTACCTAAGTGGAGTTACAGGATGAGAGCTACACTCGTGGTGTCCCGTCTTCCCAGCGCTCTTTGTCATATAACGCTTTGAAACTACTGACGGTCTTGGCTTCCACCACCTTCTCCCCTAACTTGTTCCAACCGTCTACCACTCTGTTTGCGAAAGTGAATTTTCTTATATTTCTTCGGCATCTGTGTTTAGCTAGTTTATAACTATGACCTCTTGTTCTTAACGTTCCAGGTCTCAGGAAATCTTCCCTATCGATTTTATCAATTCCTGTTACTATTTTGTGTGTAGTGATCATATCGCCTCTTTTTCTTCTGTCTTCTAGTTTTGGTATATTTAATGCCTCTAACCTCTCCTCGTAGCTCTTCCCCTTCAGTTCTGGGAGCCACTTAGTAGCATGTCTTTGCACCTTTTCCAGTTTGTTGATGTGCTTCTTAAGATATGGGCACCACACAACCGCTGCATATTCTAGCTTTGGCCTAACAAAAGTTGTGAACAATTTCTTTAGTATATCGCCATCCATGTATTTAAAAACAATTCTGAAGTTAGAAAGCGTGGCATAGGCTCCTCGCACAATATTCTTTATGTGATCCTTAGGTGATAGTTTTCTATCTAGAACCACCCCTAGATCTCATTCTTTATCAGAATACTTTAAAGATTTTTCACATAATATATAGGTTGTGTGAGGTCTATGTTCTCCTATTCCACATTCCATAACATGGCATTTATTAACATTAAATTCCATTTGCCAAGTGGTGCTCCATATACTTATTTTGTCCAGGTCATCTTGAAGGGCATGGCAATCATCTAAGTTTCTTATCCTTCCTATTGTCTTAGCATCTTCAGCAAACATGTTCATATAATTCTGTATACCAACTGGTAGATCGTTTATGTAGACAATAAACATCACTGGTGCATGAACTGAACCCTGTTGTACTCCACTTGTGGCATTTCTCCAGTCCGATGCATTGCCTCTGATCACTGCCCTCATTTTTCTATCAGTCAGAAAATTTTTCATCCATGTTAGAAGCTTACCTGTCACCCCTCCAATATTTTCCAGTTTCCAGAACAACCTCTTAAGTGGAACTCTATCGAAAGCCTTTTGTAGGTCCAGATAGATGCAGTCAACCCAACCATCTCTTTCCTGTAAAATCTCTGTTGCTCGATCGTAGAAACTGAGCAAATTCGATACACAGGATCTTCCAGATCGAAAACCATACTGTCTGTCTGATATTATATCATTTCTCTCCAGTTGTTCTACACA
>NC_091178.1:39219319-39346819 GCF_040958095.1 Procambarus clarkii | reverse complement strand
GGGGGGAGAGAAAGGAATAGCCACAAAAGCGACCAGGATGAGCACCAAGCCTGGAGACAGACACAAAGGGGCAAAAATCGCAAAATCAGAAGTTGGAGTTCAAGGAAATTGGCGTAATAACCCCGACCGTTCCATTGAAGAATAGACAACGACGAGAAGAGAAAGGACAACAACAGAGAACAAGGAAGAAACAAAGGTGAAAGAGCAACATAGCACATAAAAGAAGATCAGGGTCGGGATCTGGGTCAGCAAAGTCAGGGTTAGGGGGCATGGGCAAACTGAGCAAAGACGGAGGAAAGGAAGCGGGAGAACAGACCAGAGGTGGACACGCGGGGTCCGGAGGAGGAAGAGGAGGAGGCAACCGAGAGGAGCAGTCAAGGACAGCAGCAGGAAGAGGGGGAGTAGAAAGAGGGGAGCGCACCTCAGCAAGGGCAGCAACCGAGAGGGAAGCGGGGACCAAAGAAACCCTAATAGCAGAAACAGGGGGCGCAACCACCGAAATGGGAGGGGAAGCAGCGATAGAGTCAGAAGTAGGGGCTGAGGAAGAAAGCGAAGCCTTCCTCGGGAAGGAGGAAGAAGAGGAACCAGGCATATGCTTCTGACTTAAAGAGACAGGTGTCCCAGCAACTACGTACTAGGCAACGGATTCCACTGTCTCAACAGGAAAAGCTGAACGAGAGCACACACGACGGCCGTTAGGAGAGCGATGGACAATATCCCGCACGGACAGGCGGCGGGGAGAGTCAATAGATGGAGGAGAAGGACAGGAGACATGACACAGGAGACATGACAGACCGGGCAGAAAAAAGGGGAACCATAGACAGAGGACCAGGAGGGGGACCCTTTGGGACAGAATTCAAAGGAACAGAGGAGGGGGCAGTGGGCGTATCAGGGTTTAAGGCCCAAAAATGGTTGTGAGTCTGAGGAAGGTGGGAAGGACGAGGAGAGGAAGAGCGCAACACGTGAGCATAAGAGACGTTAGCATAAGGCGGGAGCCGGCGAACCTGGCGCCTCGTCTCAGGAAAAGATAAACGTTCCCGGTGCTTCAAGTTGAGGACGTCTGCCTAAAGCTTGTAATGGATACAGGCACGGGAGAAGGTAGTATGGGCCTCGCCGCAGTTGAGGCAGCGAGCCTGGGGAGAAGTGCACTCCGACTTAGAGTGACCATCGCTTCCCACAAAGAACAGAGAGAGACAGTCCCAGAGCAGCGGAGGGCACCATGCCCAAACCTCCAGCACTTGTTACAGAGCCTAGGAGAAGGAATGTACTCCTGGACAGAGCACCTGGCACCAGCAGGAATGACAGTGGGCGGAAGGGTCCTACCATCAAAAGTAATCTTCACAACCCAAAGGGGCTGACGGCGACGACCACGAGGTGGGACGAGTAAACGTGTCTATCTGGAGGACAGAATGGCCCTTGGCCTCAAGGATATGCTGAATATTCCGAACATCGGTTGCAACATGGGGCGGAAGGAGAATAGTGCCAAAACTGGCCTTCAACCGAGCGTTCTTGGAGACCCAAACAGGGGTCTCGCCAAGGCAGAATAAAGCAGCCAAGCTGGAGGCCGCATCCTGAGAAGGAGCAACAACGACACGTGTACCGAGATGGGTGGGGTTGAAGGTGACAGAGGCATCTACGGAATCAACAAGGTGCCTTTGAAGGGAGAAATCGTCAGGAGGCGCAGAATCAAGAGAGAGGAGATCAAAGTATTTGGCCCACGAAGCGGGACCAAACAAGACTTGATAGACATCAGAACGGGAAGGAATCGAGCGAGTGCGGCCGTGTCGAGGACGGCGTTGAGAACCCCCAAAGAGAGAGTGGTTAAAAGGCGCAGTATTCACAACTAGAGACTGAGCCATGCCAGGGGACGAGGGACCACTGGGGGCTTGGGGCTCGACTCAACCACAGAGGAGGAAGGGGAGCCGAGGGGAGTAGTCAGAGAGGCCAAAGGAGGAGTAAGGTGGGGACCCAACGCAGCGGGGGCTACAGAGCCTGGTCTTCCAATACAGTCCGACTCGGGTGCTTGGTCGCCCACCCCACGAGCCTGAGAGGGTACAAGAGGAACATTCATCAACATAGACACGCAACGAAACACTTTCACTCACGAATGTGCCCCCACACCCACCATGGAACCACAATTAGAGGTAGAACACCCAACAAGAAGCTATTGCCGATTAAGCCGGGGCCCCCCAGGTGTGCGTCGTGAGTATACGCCCCACAAACGCCACTTTAAGAACCGTCAGTCCGTCGAGATCGGGTTCAGTGACGAAAAGGGGATTGACAATAAAAGGTTCCCCCTGCTCGAAACGTTGGGTACTAAACTTCTACGGGTGCAAGAGTATGCCTCCTCAAGCACCCGGGCGTCAAAACAAAAGAAGGCCAAAAGAATGATCAAAACAGGCACAAGGTCAGCAGGAAATGACAACGAGAAAAGAGAAGAGAGGGGAAGAAAAACGAAAGAAAAGGAAAAGGAAAAGGCGTCCAGCAAAATTTAAGAGGAAAACAGCAAGAGCACAAGGCTACAAAAGGACAGGGGGGACTACTCCAAGGAGCAACACACTCCAGCAGCCGCCCACCAAGCCCCCTCACGGCAGCAACGAGCTGGACAGGAAGGGGGGGAATGAGATGAAGCAAATCGTTGAAATAAACATCCCACAGCAGAGGTCCAAGCACAGTACCCTGTGGAATGCTGGCACCAATTGAGTGGCTATCGGATTCTGCTCCATTGAGTCCGTTCTTGAAGGTAGTCATTTAATAACACTAAGATGGAGCCTGCAATGCCTAAAGCTTGAAGCTTCATTACTAATCCAGATTGCCAGACCCGATCAAAGGCTCCTGCTTTATCTAGAGCAACAACACAGCTGATCTTGGACTCATCCAGTGACTGATGCCACTTAGTGCAGAGATTTAGTAAGAGATCAGAAGCAGATCGGCCTTTCCCTAGAACCTTACAGTCGATTACAAATTAGCCGATGATGGTCAAAAAATTATATAATTTGCTGAGCAATTAATGATTCTAGGATCTTGTCAGTAATGGAAAGCAGTGACACTGGTCTGTAGTTACCAACTACTGAGCGGCTCTTCTTTTTGTGCACTGGAACAAAGTCTACCTTCTTCCATAAGGAGGGCCAAATTTCTTGAACTAGGCAGAGTTGGAAGAGGCACGTGAGAGGTGGAGCCAGGAGAAGGAGAAGTAATCTCGTACGCAGGTCAGCGCAGCAGCGTAGTAATCTTGGACTGACCTTATCTGGCCCCACAGCTTTGCTTGTGTCTAGCGTGTTAAGGAGATGGAGAACTTGAGCCTGCTTTATAACCACTTCAGTCATCCTAGACACAGTGCTTGGGGCAAGATGTGGAGGCTGACGCTCAGGATCAGTACCTTGCATCATGGCAGCAAAGTGGTTTGCCAGTAGAGCAGCCTTAACCTGATTGCTGGTTGCCACAGTACCATCTTCTCTGTTTAGAGGCGGGATTGTGTCCTCAGATGAGTACCTCTGTCGATTCTTCACCAAAGACCACCAGACCTTGGATCCAACCCTTCCAGATGCAAGTTTTCTTCGAGTTTCGGATTCCCATCTGGATATAGCCCACTTTTGAACTTCTTTTATTATTCGACAAGATTGTCTATGAATGTTTCTGTTATGAACCGAAGGATGAGGTTTAAACCTCCCCCAGACCTTGTTATTGGCTTCAACTGCCATCTGGCAGAAATATCCAAACCCAGGCTGATCAGTTGACTTGGTCACATACTGCCAAGAGGGATATGGCTATACTGGAGGTCCAGTATATGACTGGTGAAAGCGTTTACTTGGCTGTTCACGTTTCCCTGGAGCAAGGCATTCCAATCAGTTACTTCAAGCTCTGCACGAAGAGATGGCCAGTTCCCTCTGTCTCAAAACCAGGTAATACAAACAGATTCTTCACCTCGATATGTCGGGATAGCCAGTGTAGTAAAGATAGCATGGTGGTCTGAAGAACCAACATATCCCAGAGGTCTGCAATGAACAAAACAATACTTTCAGGAAGGTCAGTTACGACAGGATCGAGCGAAGAGCCTGACATGTGGGTAGGAAAGCTCACAAAATTTTCAAGGTTAAAAACTACTAAGAGTTCATCAAAATCCCTCTGTATAAGATACTGGTTGAGGTCAACTACAATTATAATCTAGCAACGAGTCTAGGTTGTCCATCAGGAAGTTGATTGGGGAAGCACCCTGCCATAGAGGTCTGTACATTGCACATAAGAGAATTGAGGTACCTGGATTTAAGCAATTTTTTAGGAACATAATTTCAAGATGAACAGGGATTACCACATAAATGGGTTGAGCATGCACCGATTTGCTGATGCAACACCCCCCCCCCCTCTCTCTTTCTCCCCCCCTCTCTCTCTCTCTCTCACCCCCTCTCTCTCTCTCTCTCTCTCTCACCCCCTCTCTCTCTCTCTCTCTCTCTCTCACCCCCTCTCTCTTTTTTTTTTAAACTAAGACTAGGATTCATAAGGGATGCCTAATAACATACCTAGTGAAACTACAAGCAAGAGCTGTTATCCTACCTCAACTCATCTGAAGCCTACACCTAGAAACCCATTTATTTCATAAGAGTATACTTTGAAACTAACACATTGGGAACTATCATATATTTAACTTATGTAAGCTAAGTTGAAACCTACTCCTAGATGCCCATTTATTTCATGAGCCTGTTATTATATGCTTTAGCAGGAATAGCCTTTATTCATTAAAAAAAACATTAAGTAACAATCATATAAGGAACAGGATGAGCTTGTAGCCAGATGTGTGCCAGAGTCTTCATGTGAACAGTTGACCTGATTTCCCGTGTATCAATCTGTTGAGCGAACAAGTTCCAGATGCGAGTAAGCCTCGGAAGGAATGAACGCTGATGAAGTGATGTTCTTGAGAATGGCACTTCAAGCATGAGACCGTTGAAGGTTGAGAGCCTAGTGTTACGAGTGGGAACTACTGGTACTCCACGGAGTTGGACCAAGTGCGGAACTTTGAGGATGTTGGCCTTGTACATAACAGTAAGACCAAGAACGTCCCGACGGTGTTGCAGGCTCTGATGTTCAGACCGTTCCCGCCAGACTTGGTCAAGACTAGAGATAAGCCTTCTACCCTGTTTCTCTACTTTGTCCAACAGTCTGACGAAAGATGGGGGGCAGGCAATCCAGGAAAGGGGTGCATATTCAAGATGGGGGGCGAACTTGTGCTTCATATAAGGTTTTGCATCCCTTGCTGTCAAGAAGATATGAGATGCGCCGTAGTGCTGTGAGTTTCCTGGCTGCCTTTTTAGCTAGGTTTAGCACATGGCTCTTCATTGTCATTGAAGAGTCGAACTTCATTCCCAAGATGTCAAATTCTTCTGTGAACTCTAGGGATTTGCCACCCATTTGCAGTTCTGTCCGATTCGCCATGTGCAGTCTAGTTATCATCATCGCTTGAGTCTTCTCAGCCGCAAATGTGACCTGCCATCTCCTACCCCAGGTAGAAATTGCTGAAAGTTTGTGATTAATGATTCTTGTAGCAGTTAGCATTTCCTCCTTTCTGCATGTAAAGGTTAGAGTACAGTCATCAGCATGGGCTTGAGCTTCAGGAATGAGATGAAGAAGATCGTTGAAATAAACATTCCACAGCAGAGGGCCAAAACGTACCAGGAGGCAAAACGTACCCAAGATCCCCCCTACTCCACACACCCTCCATGCTGGCTCGTCGTCACCCAGCAAACTACCTAATCCAGCCTGCCTGCTCCTGATTGGTGACTCGCCGACCGCGCACCTGCACACTGCACCTCCGCACCATCTACCTGAATCGACGTCGGAGCCATGACCAGCTATCAACTTCAGAATATTCTTTGTGCTCTTAGAGTTGACATCTCTCTCTGGCATACTAAGCTCACTGGCTTGTATACGAAGGGAGGTTTCAGCCATAGCCGATATTCTCAGCATCATTTTATTATTTCACCTTTATACTATTGTGTCTCACATTGTCTTTGCATTTATCTTTGTTATTTAATTGTATTTTTCAATCCCCCGAGATTTGTCTTCATTTTCATTTATGTTTAAAGTAAATATATTAAAGTTTCATTGTTCATATTTTGTGTTTTACGTGTTCCTCCCTCTCACTTACCACAGACAACAGGCAAGCAGTCTATCTTTTTTTGTAAGTGTGACCAGGCATTGACACCTGCCATTGAAGGACTGCCGAACATCAATACTCCAACACTTTCCCATCACAATATATATATATATATATATATATATATATATATATATATATATATATATATATATATATATGTATATATATATATATATATATATGTCGTACCTAGTAGCCAGAACTCACTTCTCAGCCTACTATGCAATGCCCGATTTGCCTAATAAGCCAAGTTTTCATGAATTAATTGTTTTTCGACTACCTAACCTACCTAACCTAACCAAACCTAACTTTTTCGGCTACCTAACCAAACCTAACCTATAAAGATAGGTTAGGTTAGGTTAGGTAGGGTTGGTTAGGTTCGGTCATATATCTACGTTAATTTTAACTCCAATAAAAAAAATTTACCTCATACATATTGAAAAGGGTAGCTTTATCATTTCATAAGAAAATAATTAGAGAAAATATATTAATTCAGGAAATCTTGGCTTACTAGGCAAATCGGGCCTTGCATAGTAGGCTGAGAAGTGCGTTCTGGCTACTAGGTACGACATATATATATATATATATATATATATATATATATATATATATATATATATGTCGTACCTAGTAGCCAGAACTCACTTTTCAGCCTACAATGCAAGGCCCGATTTGCCTAATAAGCCAAGTTCTCATGAATTAATATATTTTCTCTAATTTTTTTTCTTATGAAATGATAAAGCTACCCATATCATTATGTAAGAGGTCAATTTTTTTTTATTGGAGTTAAAATTAACGTTGATATATGACCGAACCTAACCAACCCTACCTAACCTAACCTAACCTATCTTTATAGGTTAGGTTTGGTTAGGTAGCCGAAAAAGTTAGGTTAGGTTAGGTTAGGTAGGTTAGGTAGTCGAAAAGCAATTAATTCATAAAAACTTGGCTTATTAGGCAAATCGGGCCTTGAATAGTAGGCTCAGAAGTGAGTTCTGGCTACTAGGTACGACATATATATATATATATATATATATATATATATATGTATATATATATATATATATATATATATATAATGTGTGTGAGAAAGCTGCATGAACGCGCAAGCCATATATCACTAAGAACTCTTTGACCCGGCCAGGATTCGAACCCATGCCGTCCAGGATCACCCCTTAACGTACACAGTACCGTGACCACCGCACCAATGATCGTCTAATGAGACGATCCATCGCACCAATGAGACGATCATTGGTGTGGTGGTCACGGTACTGTGTACGCTTAGGGGTGATCCTGGATGGCATGGGTTCGAATCCTGGCCGGGTCAAAGAGTTCTTAGTGATTATATATATATATATATATATATATATATATATATATATATATATATATATATATATATATATATATATATATATATATATATATAATATATATATTGTGACGGTAAAGCGTTGGTGTTCGGCTGTTTCAAAAGCTAGGGGCAGGGCCTCGTCACATAAAGAAAAAAAAAGAGAAAAGCTGGAACTTTCGTCTGTGGTAAGGTAATGGGAAGATACACAAAACACAAGTAAATTTAACAATGAAATTTTAATTACGTTAGAAAAACAAGACATGAATAAAATTGAGTTTAAAATATAAAAGACAAGTCAACAAACAAAATAATAAGAATAATAACTGGCAAATGAAAGTTACGTTAAGACAAGTGAGTTATAGCAAAATGAATAATAATGGAGCTGGAAGATTGGCTTCGAGCTGCCACCTCCCTTAGTACACAAAAGCCAAGGCTTAGTCTACCAATGAGAGATGTCAACTGCAAGGAGCACTGGAATATTCTGATGACTCTGGGCCAGAGCAGCCCAGACATCAACTTGTGGCGGAGGGTGGAGGGCAGGTGCGACGGGACACCAGCCAATCAGCGACAGGCAGGCAATGACAAGCAGTTTGCCGGTTTACGGTGGCGGGGGCGAGCAGGTGTGCCGGTGTGCTGGATACGTTTTGCTCTCTGGGCAAAACGTTTTGGAGACACTTGCTGGATATATCTTCTATATTATCTGTTGTTGTAACGTACTTTGGAGGGAAGAGCAGGATCAATCTCTCTTGAAAGAGATTATCGTCACAACTCTCCCCCGAAGCCTGCGGTTCTGGAAGAAGTACGTCGCTATGTTGTGGAGTTGCTTCTACTTCATAAACTCTGGAGAGGGCATCGGCTATGATGTTGTCAGAACCCTCGATATAGCGGATCTCCAGGTTGAAATCTTGTAGGTATAAAGCCCATCGTAGAAGACGCTGGTTAGTGAATTGGGCTTGATGTAAGAAGTGGAGAGGGTTGTGGTCTGAGAAGATGGTGGTAGACCTGGCACCTTGTAGGTATGGAGCAAAGTGCTGGAGATTCAGGACGATGGATAGTAGCTCCTTTTCAATAGTGCTGTAGTTCCTCTGGTGGGGTTTCAATTTGTAGCTGTAGTAGCTGACAGGTAGAACCTCCTCGCCTCGTTGCTGCATCAGGACACCACCAACGCCGGTACCACTGGCGTCGACATGAAGGACGAAAGGCTTGGTGATATCTGGCAAGGCGAGAATGGGATTAGAACAGTGGAGGAATTTGAGTTGTTCGAAAGCAACGGTTTGTTGCATGGTCCAATTATACCGTTGCTTGGGACTGGTTAATATGATTAAAGGTGTGGCGACTGTACTGAAATTTCTCACAAACCTACGGTAGTAGGAGGCAAGACCAAGGAAGCGCAGGAGCTGCTTCCTGGTGGTAGGCTGTGGATAATGCTGGATGGCTTGAGTGTGTGAGTCTAACGGAGCTAGGCTGCCACTCCCAATTACATGACCCAGATAACACACTTTACCTTTCGCAAAGGTAGACTTGCCCAGGTTGATGGTGAGGCCGGCTGTCAGGAGCTTGGAGAACAGTCGTCGCAGCTGGAGCAGATGTTCACTCCAGCTGTTGGATGCTACGAGGATATCATCCAAATAGGCGTACGTGTTATCCAAGACCTGGATGACACGGTTGACAGCTCTCTGAAAGGTGGCCGGGGCATTACATAGTCCGAAAGGAAGGCGTTCATATCTGAAAAGTCCAAAAGGAGTGATAAAGGCAGATATTTCTTTGGCTCGCTTCGTTAAACACACTTGGTAATACCCCTTAAGCAAGTCCACTTGGGACAAGTACTGGGCATTACCAATGGCGTCAAGAATGTCATCTATCCTTGGCAAGGGGTATGCATCCTTGACAGTCACATTATTTAACTTACGATAGTCAGTGCACAGTCTCACCTTACCTTGGGGTTTAGGCACCAAGATACAGGGTGAGGCCCAGGGGGGCTCACAAGGTGTAGCCAGTCCATGATCCAAGAGGTACTGCACCTCAGCACGCATGACTTCCTTCTTGCTAGGGCTGATTCGGTAGAAGGGTTGACGAATCGGCCGGGTGTCGGGGAGCAGTTGGATGTCGTGCTGGGTAACAGTATACTCTTGGGGGTCATCTCGGAACAACTCCTGATGTTCTTTGAAGATCTTGACGAGAGGTGCACTATGATTGTCCTGAAAATAGTTTGGGAGATCAGTAAGGATTTCTGAATTAGAAAGCGCTGACTCCTTGTCAATGCTTTCGGGAGGAGAAGCAGGGAAGGTCTCACTGTGGATGTATGGTTCTGTAAAAGCAGAGTAGTTAAGCATGACAGTGGGAGGAGTACCGTTATATAGCTTCAGGAGGTTGACGTGGCACAGCTGGGTCTTCCGCCGCCTATCTGGAGTCTCTAGAACGTAGTTATGGTTGTTTCTGCACTCCTTGATGCGGTAGGGTCCTGAAAACCTGTTTTGTAAAGGAGAATCTGGGATAGGGAAGTAAGCAAGCACGAAGTCTCCCGGCTTAAATTTTCTTACTTTGCTGGTCAGGTCGTAATGAGTTTTCATCCTCTCCTGGGCTTTCAATAGATTATCTTGGGCAAAACTGTGGACTCTCTCTAGAATGTGTTGTAGGTTTTGAAGAAACTGGGGCACATTCTGATGCTCACTGAAGGTGGCATCACGTAGAGAGTCTTTGAAAGCCTTGAGGGGAGTACGGCACTTACGTCCGTAGAGCATCTCATAAGGAGATACTCCTTGGGAATCATTGGGAAGACTTCTATAGATACATAATATCAAATCTATTTGCTTATCCCAATCCTTAGAGGTTTCATTACAAAACTTCTTCAGGAGTGCTTTAATAGTCTGATGACTACGCTCAAGAGAACCCTGTGAAGCAGGATGATAGGAGCTGGACAATACGTGTTTGATGTTGAACTCCTCCAGTGTCCTTTTGAAGAGATCACTGGTGAAGTTGGTGCCACAGTCGCTCTGAACCTCCCTTGGAAATACATACTAGGTGAAGATCTTCAATAAGTGCTTCACCACCGTAGCAGCCGTAATGTTCTTTACTGGAACTGCTATGGGGAATCTGGTGGTAGGACACAGGATGGTTAAGATATAGGCGTTACCAGAACTGGTCCGAGGTAAAGGACCAACACAGTCTATAATAAGTCTGTGGAAAGGTTCCGCAGGCACCTGTATGGGAATCAGTGGCGCTCTGGGAATAGAGATGTTCGGTTTACCTGCCATCTGACATGTATGACACTGTTTGACGCTATTTACCATACCTGGCCAGTAGTAGTCTTGACGGATTCCATGGTAAGTCTTGTTGAATCCGTAGTGGGAGAGTGCTCCGTGGGCCAGGTGTAGAATAGTGGGCCGCAGGCTGGCAGGAATCACAAGTTGTTCGATGTTGGCCCAATCGTCCTCCTGCTTCAGTTTACTGGGTCTATATCTGCGGTAGAGTAAGTCGTTCTCTAGGAAGAACCCAGGAATACTGTCGGGTTGAGTCTCAACCTGGAAAAATAATGGTGTTAAGGTAAGATCTTCCCTCTGTAACTTACGGAACTCCAACTTGGTCAGATTCGGGGGTAGTTTCTGAGGGTCTTGAGGGACAGCGGTAGCAGTAGAGTCAGCTGGCTGTGGTCGTGCGGCTTGTGCACGGGTGGTCACTAGAACCGGAGGAGAAACTTCATCACTCTCTTGAACCTTTGCTGGAACATACTCAAATATAGGGTTATCTGGCACAGAGGTACACACCTGGGGTTTGTCCATGACGATCAGGTTGGTCGGTTGCAGGTCTTCTGCCAAGTCGTTGCCCAGGAGAAGTTGCACTTCAGGCATGGGAAAAGGCTTTTCCCTGATGGCGACTTGGACTTCTCCGTTCACGAAGGGACAATCCAGGTGGACTCTGGCGAGAGGATAAGGAGTGGTAGCAGTGAGGTCAGTGATGAAGACAGTTTCTCCGGTGTAGGCGATGTTGGGCACAGCCGACTTCAAGATGATCGATTGAAGAGCCGCTGTGTCCCTCAAGATCTTCAATTTGAAACGTCCCTCCGGATTTGAACCGTTGGCAGAGACAGTTCCAGTATACAGGTGTTTACTGAAAAGAGAAAGATCATTAACATGAACACCAACATTCATCACAGGCTTACCGGACTTAGGAGGAGTTGGTTTGGTTTTTGTGATTCGGTGGTTCCTTTGTATTGAGACTTACCACATTTATCTATGGTATGTCCATAGAGTCTACAATACTTACAGTATAATTGCGAGCCAGCTTAATCGGTACTCACTTTCTCGTAACTGTACCAAGACTTCTTACTGGAAGGTGGTTCTGGTGTCAGCCGGTGGATGAGGCTGTAAGTGTCAGCCGACTTAGCACACTTTAGGTAGTCGGTTTCTTCTTTATCTGCTAAATATAGACGGACAGGAGGCGGCACACGGCTCAAGAATTCTTCAACTAGGATCAGGTTGACGAGTTCTGCATAGGTAGAGACATGTGCTGCTTCCAGCCATTTCATAAAATATCTCCTTTTGGTGTTAGCAAACTCGAGAAAGGTAGTGGTACTTGCCTTCAGGTGGTCACGGAATTTCCTTCGATAACTTTCGGTGGAGAGAAGGTAGGCGTCCAACACTGCTTGTTTCAGAGTCTGGTAGTCATTCTCAGACGCCAAAGTACTGAGTGTGACTGCAGCTCTACCTGTAAGATGTACTCTGAGAAGGGTGGCCCATTGGTCGGCAGGCCAACTAAGTTGATTAGCAAGGGTTTCAAAGGTGGTGAAAAACACGTCAACTTCTGTTTCTACAAATGATGGCATTAACTTACTTGCATGTGATATATTAAAACTGACGGAAAGATTGGCGGTAGAGTGCTGGCGTTGAGCGAGGTGTGAAGTTTCCAACGCGAATTCTTGTTTACGACATTCCATAGCCAGAGTTGCGTTTTGCTTGTCATGTTCGTGTTGCATCTCCAACTGGCGTCGTTTTGTTTCAAGCTGTATTCGTTCACGTTCACGGAGTATTGCAATCTCACGTTCTTGTTCTTTCTTCCTCAAGGCAGCCTCACGTTCTTGTTCTTCCCTTCGTATGGCAGCTGCTTCTCTTTGCTGCTCGAGGGCTTCCCTTTGCTGCTCGCGTTCAATCTTGGTCAGCTCTAGTTTGAGTTTCATTGTTGCCAAATCAGTTTTATCTGCAATAAAGTAAGTTTCGTGAGTTTCAGAGTCTATCTTACTTTGCTCTAAGAGATGATCCAGCAACAGGTTGTGTATTTCATTTTTGTTGGCTTGGTAGGGAACTTCTAGTTGATACTCATGTGCAAGAGTGTGTAATTCAGTCCTCTTGGCACGACTTAAATCCCTATTTCACCTGCTGGATCTGCACGGAAAGCTTGGAGACGAAACATGGTGAAATTAGCAAATAAATGCACAACGAATATACCGTTGTGATATAGTGAATGTCAGAAACAGGACAACGTGGCAACTGGTACCGATCCTGTGGAATTGTTAACAATTAAAGTTAATTACAAGATGTTAAATGATTAATTTAATCAAGGTCGCAGGAAAGCTTGTACCCGGTACTCATGTAAGAGGTTAAGGGCAAGAAAATCCTACTAAACAAGTGAAACTGAGTTTCTAAAACAAATGAAACAGTTAATTGCCTCAAAAGTAAAATTGGTAGTCCAAGAATGTAGGCATACCTTGCCGAGTCTCTATAGGACATAAGCAAGTTTTCCCACTGAAATTAATATGATACTTACAGAATTAGCGAACTTTTGTGCTCTGAAAAAGAAAGCTAATTCCCTACCAATGTATGTATCATCATCTCTGACTGACGTGTAGGGGTGCGAGGTGTCAACTGGTGACGAGAATTGCTGCTGAGGTCCCAATTCAGCAACTAAAGTTCGTGCTAGAGGAACTATGGCCCTCTTTATCCTCCTACTGTCAGATTGCAGAAGATTAGGTGCACTTGACCCGGGGACAGACCACAGTACCAGGGTACCAATATGATGATCTGTCGAAAATATGAGAACTAACCAAGGGACAAAAGATGGTAAACACGGAGGGAGAGATGACCAATTAGGAGAATGACTGAGGCCTACAGTCACCACGTAATCCAAAGTTGTCTCACCTTCACCATATGCTACTCTCGGAATGCACAATACACACAGCACCATATAAAAATAAAATTGAATATGAAAAATAGTAAAAAGCAACGTTACCAAAGCCAAATACGCTTACCATAAATTACTACATGGCACCAGTACCTGAGTGAAGCTCCTAGGGCAGGCCCCCACTTTATGTGATGGTAAAGTGTTGGTGTTCGGCTGTTTCAAAGCTAGGGGCAGGGCCTCGTCATATAAAGAAAAAAAAAGAGAAAAAGCTGGAACTTTCGTCTGTGGTAAGGTAATGGGAAGACACACAAAACACAAGTAAATTTAACAATGAAATTTTAATTACGTTAGAAAAGCAAGACATGAATAAAAGTGAGTATAAAATATAAAAGACAAGTCAACAAACAAAATAATAAGAATAATAACTGGCAAATGAAAGTTACGTTAAGACAAGTGAGTTATAGCAAAATGAATAATAATGGAGCTGGAATATTGGCTTCGAGCTGCCACCTCCCTTAGTACACGAAAGCCAAGGCTTAGTCTACCAATGTCTACCATTAGTCTACCAATGAGAGATGTCAACTGCAAGGAGCACTGGAATATTCTGATGACTCTGGGCCAGAGCAGCCCAGACGTCAACTTGTGGTGGAGGGTGGAGGGCAGGTGCGACGGGACACCAGCCAATCAGCTACAGGCAGGCAATGACAAGCAGTTTGCCAGTTTACGGTGGCGGGGGCGAGCAGGTGTGCCGGTGTGCTGGATACGTTTTGCTCTCTGGGCAAAACGTTTTGGAGACACTTGCTGGATATATCTTCTATATTATCTGTTGTTGTAACGTACTTTGGAGGGAAGAGGAGGCTCAATCTCTCTTGAAAGATATTATCGTCTCATATATATATATATATATATATATATATATATATATATATATATATATATATATATATATATATATATATATATATATATATATATATATATATATATATATATAAGGCACAACTCTCCTAAACACGAGAGTGAAGTATACAACTTTAGAACACTTTCCCACCAGGAGACTCGAACCCTAGCCAGCACAGAAGCCTTCCAGCAACTGGCATAACAGGTACGCCTTAACCCGCTCCACCACCTGCTCAGACCCTTAAAAGAGATGGTAATTTCGGAGTATTTATATACCCCAAAGATCAGTGGGGTAATCTTTGGGGTATATAACTGTTTTACAACTGGAAACAGAGCTGTTTTCCATCGCCGGTTACGGTGGTAGGAGGACGGCCACAGGGAAACACAACATTTAAGAGTACGTAGTTTGTTACCAGTAACAGACGACCAAGAAGCCTGCCAACGGGTAAGGATGGAGGAACGGATAACTGGGTAAAAGTCGGTGTGTGAATAAACCCTCTCTCCAGTTTTATTATCTTAAGAAGCTTTCTTGAGACGTTATGTCATGGGGTTTAGTAGGGTGTGGGGGTGTTGCCTTTTATTATTATTATTATTAATATTATTTTTTTCCAGGGGTGGTTCAGAAGCAGGGAAAGACATCTCAGAGGGAGGTAGAAGAGGAACTTCATCCCGAAGCCCAACGCAACAATAGCCCCTTAGGTGGTGGTGGGGATAGACAGCCCAATGCAAATGGGAGGGGGAGGAAGAGATGAGTGATGATGGTGATGATGATGATGATGATGGTGGTGACATCCCTCAGGCAGGTCCTAGTGGTCTTAGACCCCATAACAACAATCGAGATAATGATGGAAATTCCTCAGAAGGGGAGGATGTTATAGACACCCCTCACTTAATTAATAGGGTGGGGACCCTGGGGGATCTCTTTACTAGAATGGAATATTCCATCCTCCATGCCTTTGCCACAGACCCTGTAGTTCTCCTAAGCAACTTTAGAGAACTTTTCACGAATGAAATAGAGAATTACATGAATTCTCTGGCGGGTCATGGCAATTTTACTTCATCATTCAAAATCCTCCATGAAGTGAAGGTAACACTTTTAAAACAACGTCTCACAGAAGATGATGACTGTAGGGAACACTTCATAACGACACCTGCTAGGCTGGTAACTCTTGAGGAGGTAGGCGATCTTATTGATAGTTGGGTGGGATATATGATTACACGTCTGGAGGATCTCCTATCAGAAACAGAGGGAAGTGGTTTTATATTATTTAATGTTGATTTCCTCAAAATCGTTATCTGTAATGGTAGTGTAAGGTCAGTTTAGGGGATTATGTGCCTTGTCCCCCCTTCTTAAGGGGGCGACATGAGGTCTTCAACCCAAACCCCAATGGTAACAATGGAACAAGCATTATTCAATGCATTGCTGCTTTTCGGGCGTCACAACAAGGATGGAAATGGAAACGTATAGGAAGACTTGTAGAGTCTCACTCTAGGGTTAGGAAAATGGTCAAATACGACCAATTATCTTTCCCTCTCTCATGGGAGGACATCTCTAAATTGGAGAATAGGAATAAACTCTCCATTTTTTTTTTATTCAATTCACAAACATACAGACGGTGCCTATCACGTCTCTCTTTGCCGTCGTGGTAGCAGACAGTACTCGGACATAGTACCATTATTGTTGTTGGGGGAGTCTCATGTAAGTCTAATTAATTAAAGACTTGGACAAGTTTTTACGGAACTTTACTCGCAGCCACAGGCAAAAGACAGTCTTCTGTAGAAGCTGTCTTTCAGAATATCAAAATTCTAGCGAGCGGACAAATCACTCTTCTTTCTGTGACATCACCCAGAAAATGATTTATCCTCAGGAGGGGGACACCCTTCATTTTAAAAATACAGGGAAAGGTTACCCCCCCCCCCCCATCCCATATAGCTTATTTCGATTTTGAGTGCTACCTAAGCACTGAGGATTGTCTAGGTTCTGTTACAGCCAAACATAAGCCTATAGCATACAGCTATATAATTGTTGATAGGAACCACTCTGTCATTGATAAGTTTACTTATTTTGGTGAGAACAGTGTCACACATTTCATGGAGCGAGTTGCCACCAAATGGGAAATTATCAGATCCAGCTTGCCCAAATATGAAATAGACATGTCTCCTGAGAATATGGTTCATTTTAGGAGACAGACATACTGTCAGTTTTGTGAGGAGGTATTTACACCCACCAATTTCAAGGGTCAACATCATGATCACCTTTAGGGAAAAGCTCAATTATATTGAGCACTATGTAATAACTGCAACCTCCGCCACAAGAATGCTCTAGAGAGTTTATTCCTAATTACCCACAATATGTCTTATGACATGGGCTTAATTTTGAGGGAGTTTGCCATGGGTTCAAATATTAAGAACAATATCCTCATGAGGCAGGAGACTAAATATCTTAAGGTAGAAATAGGCAACCTTAAATTTCTTGATTCACTGGCTTTTATTACGGGCAGTCTTTCGTCCCTAGCAAAGACCCACATTGAGTCAGCCAGCCCCTTAACATTCACTCACTCAATGATAGAAGGTTTACCCGAAGAGAGTCACCACCTACTCTTAGGGGGTAAGCAGTTTTTCCCTTATGAATATGCCACAAAAATCAGCTGCTTTAATGATGCAACACTCCCCCCTATTGAAATGTTTTACAGCTCCCTAAACAAATCAACCATCACTTTGGAAGAATATAGACATTCTAAATTAGTATGGGAGGCAACAGGATGTAGGTCATTAAAGGATTATCTCCTTGTTTATTTGAAGTGTGACGTTGGTTTACTAGCTGACATTTTTACTCACCATAGGGTAATTCTAAATGATATCTATTCATTAGAAATGACTTATTACTGTACCCTTCCGGGCTACTCCTATGACTGCTTCTTGAAGCGCAGCAAAATATCGTTGGAATTAAGTGCAGATGTAACGTTACACAATCTCCTGTCACAAAACATACGAGGGGGTTTTACAACTGCAGTTAGGAGTTACGCCAGAGCTAACAACCACTACGTCAACCCATCTTTTAACCCCCAGGAGGATAAATCTTCATTCATACTGTTTTTAGATTTCAACTCACTTTATGGGAGTTGTATGCTAAGAAATTACCCTATGGTGGTCTAAGAAGGTTGTCATCTGATGAGATGACCTCCTTCGTTAGTGAAGGGAAGATAATGACAGAACAGCCATTCTCTTCTAACAAAGGGTACTGGCTTTTAATTGACACCAAACACATAAGACCTGAAATAGCTAGACTAACAGAGGATGTACCCCTTTGTTTACACCATAGGGGGATAAGTATGGAGGATATCTCACCATTTAGTAGGGGACTTCTGGAAACAAATAACATTACAAAGCTCCCCCAAAAAATATTAAGGTGGTTGGGGATCATCTCCCCAAAAAACATTATTTCATATCTCTACACCTCTTACAGCTATTTATTGAGATAGGTCTTGAAGTAGAGACCATACACGCCATTTACGAGTTCTGCCAGTCAGATTTTATGGCGGAATTTGTTAACACCAATGTTAACAATAGAAATGCCTCCACCAGTAACGATAGGAAAACACTATTTAAACGGTTAACTAATAGTGTTTTTGGTAAAACACTACTAAACCCAGCCCATTATGCCATTGACACCAAACTAGTGACTTCTGCTAGGGTCTTTTTACGGGAGGTGAAGAATCCTTGTTTTAAATGTATGGTGCATTTAGGTGACAATAAATTATTGTCCGTCAGTTCCAGACCATTCATTAAAATTACTCACCCTAATTACATTGGGTTCAAGATTCTTGAACTAGCAAAATACAGTTTGTACCATTTTTGGTACAGGGTACTTAAGAAGCACTATACAGATAGGGCAGCACTGATATACAGTCATACAGATAGTTTCATCTTTAGTTTAATGACCGAAGATTTCTTTAACGAGATGGGAAAAGAACTCCTAAGTCGTGGATGGATACAAGTAACTTCCCTGAAACTCACCCCTTCTATGATCATTCTAAAAAGGGTGTTTTAAGACTTTTAAAGTCAGAGGTTTCAGACAGACACATCCTTGAAGTTGTAGCTCTTAAGCCCAAAATGTATAGTTTGCTGTTGCACGACAATTCAAATTTCATTACCGCTAAGGGTATCCTCCATGCTGTGCAAAGATCTTTAACACATATCCATTTTAAAGAGACCCTACACAGTAATGGAGTAGTAAATACTTTTCAATATTCAATAAAGCCACAAGGAGAGGAAGGGCAACTCCCGTCCAGTGAGAGTGAACGCTATGACGTCAGCACCCCCCCCCCTAGGAGAGGAAGAAGAACCACAACACCACTTTCACCCTCTGGATGATGATGAATCATCATCATCCCAGAAGGGGGAGGAAGACCCCACAACGGACCTGTGGGCACGAAGGAGGACTCTAGTTAGACAATATTATGGAGGGGATTTAGATTATGACTACGTTTAAGCCACTATGTACTTCTGTTAATATAATGTATAAAACATAAGGGCTATTTCTTTTCACCCTCTTTTATTTTGAGGATATATATATCCTATATAGCTCCGGACTTATATATATGCATATAGTCCTAGAGGGGCCATTCATACTTGTTCGATTATATATCCTTAAATACTCCTATATAGCCCCCTAAAAATAAGGGGGGGGGGGGCTTACCTTGAGGTGCTTCCGAGGCTTAGTGTCCTCGCAACCCGGTCGTCGACCAGGCCTCCTGGTTGCTGGACTGATCAAATAGGCTGTTGGACGCGGCTGCTCGCAGCCTGACGTATGAGTCACAGCCTGGTTGATCAGGTATCCTTTGGAGGTGCTTATCCAGTTCTCTCTTGAACACTGTGAGGGGTCGGCCAGTTATGCCCCTTATGTGTAGTGGAAGCGTGTTGAACAGTCTCGGACCTCTGATGTTGACAGAGTTCTCTCTCAGAGTACCTGTTGCACCTCTGTTTTTCAACAGGGGTATTCTGCACATCCTGCCATGCCTCCTGGTCTCATGTGATGTTATTTCTGTGTGCAGGTTTGGGACCAGCCCCTCAATTATTTTCCACGTGTAAATTAATATGTATCTCTCCCGCCTGCGCTCAAGGGAGTACAGATTTAGGCTCTTTAGTCGGTCTCAGTAATTTAGATGTTTTACTGAGTTGATTCTAGCAGTAAAGGATCTCTGCACGCTCTCCAGGTCAGCAATTTCTCCAGCTTTGAAAGGGTCTGTCATTGTGCAGCAGTACTCCACTCTAGAGAGCACAAGCGTTTTGAAAAGTATCATCATCGGTACAGCATCTCTAGTGTGAAAAGTTCTTGTTATCCAACCTGTCATTTTTCTTGCAGTTGTGACGGCTACTTTATTGTGTTCTTTAAAGGTAAGGTCTTCCGACATGAGTACACCCAGATCCTTTACATTGCCTTTTCGTTCTATGTTATGATTTGCCTGAGTTTTGTACGTGGTTTCTGTTTTTATATTTTCAATTTTTCCGTAGTGCATGAGCTGGAACTTATCCTCGTTAAACACCATATTATTTTCTGTAGCCCATAGAAAGACCTGATCTACATCTGATTGGAGGTTTGCCGTGTCCTCTATGTTGCCAACTCTCATGAAAATCCTAGTGACATCTGCAAAGGATGATACAGTGCTATAGGTTATGTTCTGGTCTATGTCCGATATGAGGATGAGAAAAAGTACTGGAGCAAGCACAGTACCCTGGGGGACTGAGCTCTTCACGGTTGATGGGCTGGATTTTATTTTGTTGACTATTGCACATTGGGTTCTGTTAGTCAGGAAATTGTAGATCCATCTGCCTATTTTCCCAGTAATTCCTTTTGAACGCATTTTATGTGCAAAAACACCATGGTCAAATTTATCAAAAGCTTTTGCGAAATCTGTGTAAATTACATCAGCGTTTTGTTTGTCTTCCATAGCATCTAATGCCATATCATAGTGGTCCAGCAACTGCGACAGGCAAGAGCGCCCTGTTCTGAAACCATGTTGTCCGGGGTTATGGAGATGCTGTGATTCCATGTATTTTGTGATCTTACTTCTTAGCACTCTCTCAAAAAATTTTATGATGTGCGATGTTAGTGCTATCGGTCTGTAATTTTTTGCCTCTGCCTTATTTCCTCCTTTATAGAGTGGTGATATCTCTGCTGTTTTTAGTATGTCAGGGATAACTCCAGTATCTAGGCTTTGTCTCCACAGAATGTGAAGGGCCTGCGATAGTGGTTTTTTACAGTTCTTGATGAATATGAAGTTCCAAGAATCCGGGCCTGGTGCAGAGTGCATAGGGATACTGTTTATGGCTTCTTCAAAATTTAGTGGGTATAGGGCGACGTCTGATATATGATTTGATGTTGGTATCATATCCATGAAAAATTCATTTGGGTTATCAATCTTTAGTGCATTTAATGGCTCGCTGAAAACAGAGTCGTACTGCTTCCTCAGTAACTCGCTCATTTCTTTGTTGTCATCGGTGAAAGTTCCATCTCCCTTTCGCAGGGGCCCGATACTAGTTGTGGTTTTTTGATTTTGCATAGCAGAAAAAATATTTCGGATTTCTCTCTATTTCACTGATGGCCTTTTGCTCTTTTTGGCTCTCCTGGGTTTTGTATGATTCTTGTAGCTTGAGTTCAATTGTTTCTATTTTTCTACCTAACCTTCTTCGCCGTTCTTGAGATAGGGTGCGACTCTCAAGTTGTTCCGCGATTCGTTTTCTTCGCCTATATAGGGAACGACGTTCCCGTTCCAATCTGCATCTCTTTCTCTTTTTTCTTAGGGGTATGCGGTTTGAACATATTTTTAGTGCTACTGAGTTTATTTTTTTCAGGCACAGGTTCAGGTTTGCATTTTCTAGCTGTTCTTCCCAGTTTATTTCTGTGAAGTCCTGGTTTATTTGATCCAAGTTTATCTGTTTATTATTGAAGTTGAATTTACTGAAATCTCCTCCACCGGGAATCTGGACTGGTTTTGAAGGTTCATTCCCCATGGTTGTCAGAACTTCAATTAAGTTGTGATCTGAGTAACAGGTATTTGTAATCATTATGTTCCCGATCAACTCATCATTATTAGTGAAAATGAGGTCCAGCGTGTTCTCCTTCCTAGTTGGTTCTACTATTTGCTGGTTTAAGGCAAACCTATCGCACATCCGTAGCAGGTCATTTGCATGTGTCTGTTCATTTAGGCTACTTCCTGGTATTCTTTCTGATAGTACTGTATTAGCCAGGTGCTTCCATTTCAGGTGCCGTAGGTTGAAGTCCCCAAGCAGGATGATGTTCGGAGCTGGATTTGCGAGGTTTTCCAAGCAGTGCTCTATTTTCATTAGTTGGTCTTTAAACTGCTGAGGGTTTGTCTCCGGTGACTTATATACAAGGACAACAACTACATTTAGGATCTCTATTTTGACTATCAGCACTTCCACCATATCATTTGAGATGTTTAGCAGCTCAGTACAGATGAGTGTGTCCTTGATGTTGAGGCTGACCCCACCCTGAAGCCGGTGTTTCCTATCACATCTGAAGAGATTGTATTCTGAGATCCATATTTCACCATCAAGGTAGTCCTTTGTGTGAGTTTCCGTTAGGGCTGCAAACACTGCATTTGCCTCATGAAGGAGACCATCTATAAAGTGAACTTTGTTGGATTTGCGTGTTTTTATACCCTGGATGTTGGCAAATATAAATGATGTTATCGTGTTAGTGGAAGTGCTGGATGCCTTACTTGGTGTTAATATCTGAGGCTCTGGTAAGGAGGCCACTGTGTTTGCGTCCTCTCTAGCATTTGACCGAGTTGGTGGTAGAGTCTGGTCATTTTTAGCCATTCTTCTCCTCCTCCTCTTGCTAAAAAATTATCCCGGTAGATGGAGTAGTGGCTGTTTTCATAGTGGTAGTCTGTCGGTTTTATTCGCCTGGTAGCTCTTATATGAAAAGCTGGACATTCAGCATTGAAGCACTCTTTCCTGTCCAAAGAGTTCTTGCAAATTTCTGGGTGAAAGAATTCACAGCTTTTGGTACATTTACCTGTATTGAGGAGGTTTCTGCACTTTCTAGGGTGATCGTATGTACATGTTCTATTTATTCTTCCCGATTCCCCATGTTTACAGGTAGCCCATTTGTAATATCAACAGATTTTGGGGCCTTGTTTTGTTTGTTTCCCTTTGCCAGGGACCGCACTCTGCTGCGGCGTCCCCGACTCCACGCCCTGCTCAGGCGTCCCCGACTCCGCGCCGCGCTCAGGCGTCCCCGACTCCGCGCCCTGCTCAGGCGTCCCCGACTCCGCGCCCTGCTCAGTCGTCCCCGACTCCGCGCTCCGCTCAGGCGTCCCCGACTCCGCGCTCCGCTCAAGCGTCCCCAACTCCGCGCCATGCTCAGGCATCCCCGACTCCGCGCCCTGCTCAGGCATCCCCGACTCTGCGCCCTGCTCAGGCGCCGCTGCCACCGAGCTCTGTGCGAAAGCTGGTTGTACCTTGGTGTCATGTACAGTTTGTTTAAAGACATTAGAAATTGCTATGCAGGCATTAATTAGTAATTCTCTGTTTTCTACGGGAGTTTTATCCAGGATTTCCATCAATTTAAAAAAGTTACATCATCCTTTTTGCAGAGCCAGTACACAGAGTGTTCACTGGGACCATTTCTCCTTGAATTGTTAGTCATGTTGGCACATTTTTTTGTGTATGGCTGCTGAACAGAGTTGGTATTGAAAGCTCTGTTGGTAATCTACCTTCATGTTGCATTCTATGCACGTTTTTATCAAAGCCATTTTTTGAACACTTCTGTTCAGTGGTGATAGTCTTACAAGGTCTTACAAGGTGGGGTGTTGACCGGTGGGGGGGGGGGGTTGTGGGGGGGTTGACCGGTGGGGGGGTTGACCGCGGGTGTTGGCCGTGGGTGTTGACCGTGGGTGTTTACCAACTTGAGACAGGCCTGGAGGAGGCTGTATGGACGGCCAGTGTTGCTACCACGTGTCGCACTCTTAATTTGTTTTGTTCACTTGTTAGATTATATTACTTGCATTTTCTCACTAGTTACCTTACAGCGGAGGCTTCTAGTTTCTGTGTCTGGGCTCTAGTTACCTGAGTACGTTACACTATTTGAAAGAATACACACACAGAGGGTACAGGGGTGGGCCTACCTCCAAATGGCCCTTGTTTACATACACACGACGTACTTATTTTGTGTATAATTTGTTCACTTGATATTAAAATATATTATCTTAATTTTTGTTATAATAGACTTGTTTGACCTGACCTGACCTAGACCTGACTTATAATAATTTGTTTTGCATAGAGAGTTTAGCACTATGGGCACTGATTACTTGATGTTTCAATAGCGAGAGATGTGATTTATTGACGACTTGGCAACTATCGCCTAAGGCCTCCTGGCACCACGAGGGCAGGCCTTGACTACACACGAATTTCACTTATTTTTTCTTGAACACAAACGGTCGGATGGTAATCACTATGATATATTGGTTAATATGTTGAGACACACTTTAAAAGTTATCTGACTGTGTTTAGTTCCTGTATCACTGAAATGTCCCTAGATATATATTGTTTTCCGCGGAGCTCGCACCGCGTGGCCCTTCCCCTCTCACACCCAGAACAGGCCTACTCAGGGGGGGGGGTGATAGCTGGAGTAAGTGAAATATGGTGGGAGCTCACCGTAGACTGCAATTATTAACTGCCACCTCTGAGGTTGGTCTATCTGTCACGCCGCCTCTGATTCCATTGTCTGATAAGTGGGACTGTCTGGTACACCGCCTCTGATTCCATTGTTTGATTAGTACCCCCATTGTTTGTTCAGTGGGGCTATCTGGCTCTAAAACCTCTACTTCTGGGAGCCTCGCTCAGTGGGTTATAAGCAGCCATCGCAGTCTACCATTATCTCTGAAGACTTTGTATTCCTGGGAGAGCACGAAGAAGCCAAGTTTAGTGGGCAAGGAAGAACCAAGGATATCGAACTTGAGGATATCGGTCGGCACTGACTCAGAAGAGCCTGCCTGGCACCCGCGAGTCTGGCTTGTTGCAACGAGCAGTGTTGCAGTGACTGGGTCACATCTGCTGAGACGTTGGAGGGAAGACACCGTTTCCAGATCCAGGAGAAAATGTCTGGTTGAAGGAACATGTGTATACAGCGACTGGCTAAGTGACCACTGGTTGGACCAGTATAGGAATACCTGAACTCTAGGGAGTGGCACGGATACGATGCAACTACTTCACGACACCTGAGGCCTTGCAACACGCTACTGGATCGCTGAGGAGCGACCCGGGACCTTTAGGAACCTCACACAATTGGAATACAGGCGTCGTGGACAGAAGTGATTAAGGTAGATCATATTTCTCTTCCATTACACCTTGCTGATTAGTCTAGTTAGGCCAGTAATATATTTATATATAGATGACATTAGCATATGTATTATTATGTTAGTATTAGGATAGGCTGTAGGGCAGCCAGCACTATACAGTTTGGAGACGACAGTGTGTGGACGACGTGACAGTTGGTGAGGCGGCAGCCGACGTTGAAGAAGTGCCCCCCTTCCTTCTTGAGAGGGTGTGAGTCCCCCATATAAATCTGCCCAGCTGATGGAGTTGCCAGAGCTCGTGAGAGGAGAGCTGCCAAAGATCTCCAGAGCATTTATTTATATGTCTATTCATGTACCATTTCTATTTGTGTGTTCATGTAGCTTTTTGTTAATATATGTCATATAATTTTACTGACGTGTTTGAGTTCGCCTCCATATATCTCTACGAGCATACACGAGTGATATTATAGTCCCCACAGATGAACAGTAAGATTTTATATGAAAATATTCTAGTGGCTGGAAAAGTGAGAGCAACACAGATATTTATGGAATGTACACTAGGCTGGCAATCCTGATTTAACACTGTGAGTGTAGCAACACTTATGCTGTCAAGCAACAGAGTTCAACCACAAAACTCCACTGCTGGGGGGCAGAGATATAAACCCAGCTGGCGACCTTGTGATAGTGGAGAAATGCAGGTGTGGAAGAGAAACCTGCGAACCTTTTGTTACAGCGGGCAAGACTCAGAGGAAGTGCTGTTGAAGGTAAGTCTGAGTCTTCCTTCACTCCTCCATGGAACAAGGCTGGAATTGCTGGTAGCAGTTTTCCCGTGGTTGACTGAAGGGCTTCCAGGGCGATCAGTAGCACCCAGGTGGTGGAGCATAGACCTACGGTGGTGGGCTTGACGTGGTCCTCATCTTTGAGACCAACAGACTCTGGTGAGTCGCGTGAGTCAGACCTGGCTGACCTTCTTAACCCTGAACCACTAGCAGCCTCCTTGGCCACAGCTCACCCCCTGTATAGCACCATCCATGTATCCATTCTTCTGCCCTCTACTCTGTCCATCTATTTATATACATCTATCTTTCTATCCATCCATCATCTTTCTATCCATCCATCTGTGCAGCCATATGTCCAGTCATCTATCCATCCATATGTGCAGCCAGCTATCTATCTAGCTTTCTATCCATTAATCTCTTCATCTCGCTTTCTATCCATCTGATCATTACTCTATCCATCTAGCTTTCTATCCATCTATCTAATCGTCTGTCCATCTAGCTTTATTTAATTCTATCTATCCATGCACCTAATCATCTTTCTATACATTAATCCATCCAACTATCTTTTCATCTATCTAGCCATCTATCTATTTGTCTATCCATCATTCTACCTATTCATCCTTATCCATCTGTCTATTTATCTGTCTATTCATGTTTATACGAGCAGAGGGTCTTAGTTGACATGGACTTAAAAACCCCCATATACTGCAGGTATGTTGCGACATTTTTATGCAGGTACCTGATGTCAGACATCTGCAGCAGCTGAAGGAGGCATTCGAGCAGAATTCTGTGTTGAGTTTCACGTACGAGATGGAGAATGATTAGAAGCTGCCTTTTCTAGATGTAATAGTCACGGAAAGGAACGGAGGCTTCCACACTGCAGTCTACACTAAGGAAACAAACATATGAATATGCCTCAATTACAATAGGGACTGCCCAGACAGTTACAAGAGGAGTGTTGTCAATGCTTAGGTCGACCGTGCTCTCAGCCACAGCTCAGGATGGAAGTAAGTCGATGAAGAACTCTGTAGGTTAAGGTAGGTCCTAGTCAACAACGGCTTCTCTAACGGTCTTGTTGAAGACATCATAAAAAGAATGGTGAAACGCCATGCAACATCTTTAGAGTCAACCAACACAACACGTCTACCCCCTATTACACTATTTTACAGGAACTTCTTTTCGACTACTCATGAAATGAAGGAAAAGAAGGCTTGTTTGCATTTGTGTTCCGCACGTGTGCCCCAAAGAATGAGGTGATTTGATAAAATGCTATGCACAAGATTACCATCCGAGTGCTGGCGGGGAAGTGGTTCAAATAGCTTCGGCTATCACTTCCTTATGTCCTGTCGTGATAGTCAAGCGGATTAAGGCGTCCCTGTACATACCAGTTGCGTTGCTCCTGGCAGTATGGGTTCGAGTCACTTCTGGGGTGTGAGTTTTCAGTTCTATATAGTCCTGGGTACCATTCAGGCTTGTTTGCATTTGTGTTCCTCACGTGTGCCCCAAAGAATGAGGTGATTTGATAAAATGCTATGCCCAAGATTACCATCCGAGTGCCGGCGGGGAAGTGGTTCAAATAGCTTCGGCTATCACTTCCTTATGTCCGGTCGTGATGGTCAAGCGGATTAAGGCATCCCTGTACATACCAGTTGCGTTGCTCCTGGCAGTATGGGTTCGAGTCACTTCTGGGGTGTGAGTTTGCAGTTGTATATAGTCCTGGGGACCATTCAGGCTTGTTTGCATTTGTGTTCCTCACGTGTGCCCCAAAGAATGAGGTGATTTGATAAAATGCTATGCCCAAGATTACCATCCGAATGCCGGCAAGGAAGTGGTTCAAATAGCTTCGGCTATCACTTCCTTATGTCCGGTCGTGATGGTCAAGCGGATTAAGGCGTCCCTGTACATACCAGATGCGTTGCTCCTGGCAATATGGGTTCGAGTCACTTCTGGGGTGTGAGTTTTCAGTTGTATATCGTCCTGGGGACCATTCAGGCTTGTTTGCATTTGTGTTCCTCACGTGTGCCCCAAAGAATGAGGTGATTTGATAAAATGCTATGCCCAAGATTACCATCCGAGTGCCGGCGGGGAAGTGGTTCAAATAGCTTCGGCTATCACTTCCTTATGTCCGGTCGTGATGGTCAAGCGGATTAAGGCGTCCCTGTACATACCAGTTGCGTTGCTCCTGGCAGTATGGGTTCGAGTCACTTCTGGGGTGTGAGTTTGCAGTTGTATATAGTCCTGGGGACCATTCAGGCTTGTTTGCATATGTGTTGCTCACGTGTGCCCCAAAGAATGGGGTGATTTGATAAAATGCTGTGCCCAAGATTACCATCCGAGTGCCGGCGGGGAAGTGGTTCAAATAGCTTCGGCTATCACTTCCTTATGTCCGGTCGTGATGGTCAAGCGGATTAAGGCATCCCTGTACATACCAGTTGCGTTGCTCCTGGCAGTATGGGTTCGAGTCACTTCTGGGGTGTGAGTTTTCAGTTGTATATAGTCCTGGGGACCATTCAGGCTTGTTTGCATTTGTGTTCCTCACGTGTGCCCCAAAGAATGAGGTGATTTGATAAAATGCTATGCCCAAGATTACCATCCAAGTGCCAGCGAGGAAGTGGTTCATATAGCTTCGGCTATCACTTCCTTATGTCCGGTCGTGATGGTCAAGCGGATTAAGGCGTCCCTGTACATACCAGTTGCGTTGCTCCTGGCAGTATGGGTTCGAGTCACTTTTGGGGTGTGAGTTTTCAGTTATATATAGTCCTGGGGACCATTCAGGGTTGTTTGCATTTGTGTTCCTCACGTGTGCCCCAAAGAATGAGGTGATTTGATAAAATGCTATGCCCAAGATTACCATTCGAGTGCCGGCGGGGAAGTGGTTCAAATAGCTTCGGCTATCACTTCCTTATGTCCTGTCGTGATGGTCAAGCGGATTAAGGCGTCCCTGTACATACCAGTTGCATTGCTCCTGGCAGTATGGGTTCGAGTCACTTCTGGGGTGTGAGTTTTCAGTTGTATATAGTCCTGGGGACCATTCAGGCTTGTTTACATTTGTGTTCCTCACGTGTGCCCCAAAGAATGAGGTGATTTGATAAAATGCTATGCCCAGGATTACCATCCGAGTGCCGGCGGGGAAGTGGTTCAAATAGCTTCGGCTGTCACTTCCTTATGTCCGGTCGTGATGGTCAAGCGGATTAAGGCGTCCCTGTACATACCAGTTGCGTTGCTCCTGGCAGTATGGGTTCGAGTCACTTCTGGGGTGTGAGTTTTCAGTTGTATATCGTCCTGGGGACCATTCAGGCTTGTTTGCATTTGTGTTCCTCACGTGTGCCCCAAAGAATGAGGTGATTTGATAAAATGCTATGCCCAAGATTACCATCCGAGTGCTGGCGGGGAAGTGGTTCAAATAGCTTCGGCTATCACTTCCTTATGTCCGGTCGTGATGGTCAAGCGGATTAAGGCGTCCCTGTACATACCAGTTGCGTTGCTCCTGGCAGTATGGGTTCGAGTCACTTCTGGGGTGTGAGTTTGCAGTTGTATATAGTCCTGGGGACCATTCAGGCTTGTTTGCATATGTGTTCCTCACGTGTGCCCCAAAGAATGAGGTGATTTGATAAAATGCTGTGCCCAAGATTACCATCCGAGTGCCGGCGGGGAAGTGGTTCAAATAGCTTCATCTATCACTTCCTTATGTCCGGTCGTGATGGTCAAGCGGATTAAGGCATCCCTGTACATACCAGTTGCGTTGCTCCTGGCAGTATGCGTTCGAGTCACTTCTGGGGTGTGAGTTTTCAGTTGTATATAGTCCTGGGGACCATTCAGGCTTGTTTGCATTTGTGTTCCTCACGTGTGCCCCAAAGAATGAGGTGATTTGATAAAATGCTACGCCCAAGATTACCATCCAAGTGCCAGCGGGGAAGTGGTTCATATAGCTTCGGCTATCACTTCCTTATGTCCGGTCGTGATGGTCAAGCGGATTAAGGCGTCCCTGTACATACCAGTTGCGTTGCTCCTGGCAGTATGGGTTCGAGTCACTTCTGGGGTGTGAGTTTTCAGTTATATATAGTCCTGGGGACCATTCAGGGTTGTTTGCATTTGTGTTCCTCACGTGTGCCCCAAAGAATGAGGTGATTTGATAAAATGCTATGCCCAAGATTACCATTCGAGTGCCGGCGGGGAAGTGGTTCAAATAGCATCGGCTATCACTTCCTTATGTTCTGTCGTGATGGTCAAGCGGATTAAGGCGTCCCTGTACATACCAGTTGCATTGCTCCTGGCAGTATGGGTTCGAGTCACTTCTGGGGTGTGAGTTTTCAGTTGTATATAGTCCTGGGGACCATTCAGGCTTGTTTACATTTGTGTTCCTCACGTGTGCCCCAAAGAATGAGGTGATTTGATAAAATGCTATGCCCAGGATTACCATCCAAGTGCCGGCGGGGAAGTGGTTCAAATAGCTTCGGCTATCACTTCCTTATGTCCGGTCGTGATGGTCAAGCGGATTAAGGCGTCCCTGTACATACCAGTTGCGTTGCTCCTGGCAGTATGGGTTCGAGTCACTTCTGGGGTGTGAGTTTTCAGTTGTATATAGTCCTGGGGACCATTCAGGCTTGTTTGCATTTGTGTTCCTCACGTGTGCCCCAAAGAATGAGGTGATTTGATAAAATGCTATGCCCAAGATTACCATCCGAGTGCCAGCGGGGAAGTGGTTCAAATAGCTTCGGCTATCACTTCCTTATGTCCGGTCGTGATGGTCAAGCGGATTAAGGCGTCCCTGTACATACCAGTTGCGTTGCTCCTGGCAGTATGGGTTCGAGTCACTTCTGGGGTGTGAGTTTTCAGTTGTATATAGTCCTGGGGACCATTCAGGCTTGTTTGCATTTGTGTTCCTCACGTGTGCCCCAAAGAATGAGGTGATTTGATAAAATGCTATGCTCAAGATTACCATCCGAGTGCCGGCGGGGAAGTGGTTCAAATAGCTTCGGCTATCACTTCCTTATGTCCGGTCGTGATGGTCAAGCGGATTAAGGCGTCCCTGTACATAGCAGTTGCGTTGCTCCTGGCAGTATGGGTTCGAGTCACTTCTGGGGTGTGAGTTTTCAGTTGTATATAGTCCTGGGGACCATTCAGGCTTGTTTGCATTTGTGTTCCTCACGTGTGCCCCAAAGAATGAGGTGATTTGATAAAATGCGATGCCCAAGATTACCATCCGAGTGCCGGCGGGGAAGTGGTTCAAATAGCTTCGGCTATCACTTCCTTATGTCCTGTCGTGATGGTCAAGCGGATTAAGGCGTCCCTGTACATACCAGTTGTGTTGCTCCTGGCAGTATGGGTTCGAGTCACTTCTGCGGTGTGAGTTTTCAGTTGTATATAGTCCTGGGGACCATTCAGGCTTGTTTACATTTGTGTTCCTCACGTGTGCCCCAGAGAATGAGGTGATTTGATTAAATGCTATGCCCAAGATTACCATCCGAATGCCGGCGGGGAAGTGGTTCAAATAGCTTCGGCTATCACTTCCTTATGTCCGGTCGTGATGGTCAAGCGGATTAAGGCGTTCCTGTACATACCAGTTGTGTTGCTCCTGGCAGTATGGGTTCGAGTCACTTCTGGGGTGTGAGTTTTCAGTTGTATATAGTCCTGGGGACCATTCAGGCTTGTTTGCATTTGTGTTCCTCACGTGTGCCCCAAAGAATGAGGTGATTTGATAAAATGCTCTGCCCAAGATTACCATCCAAGTGCCAGCGGGGAAGTGGTTCATATAGCTTCGGCTATCACTTCCTTATGTCCGGTCGTGATGGTCAAGCGGATTAAGGCGTCCCTGTACATACCAGTTGCGTTGCTCCTGGCAGTATGGGTTCGAGTCACTTCTGGGGTGTGAGTTTTCAGTTATATATAGTCCTGGGGACCATTCAGGGTTGTTTGCATTTGTGTTCCTCACGTGTGCCCCAAAGAATGAGGTGATTTGATAAAATGCTATGCCCAAGATTACCATTCGAGTGCCGGCGGGGAAGTGGTTCAAATAGCTTCGGCTATCACTTCCTTATGTCCTGTCGTGATGGTCAAGCGGATTAAGGCGTCCCTGTACATACCAGTTGCATTGCTCCTGGCAGTATGGGTTCGAGTCACTTCTGGGGTGTTAGTTTTCAGTTGTATATAGTCCTGGGGACCATTCAGGCTTGTTTACATTTGTGTTCCTCACGTGTACCCCAAAGAATGAGGTGATTTGATAAAATGCTATGCCCAGGATTACCATCCGAGTGCCGGCGGGGAAGTGGTTCAAATAGCTTCGGCTATCACTTCCTTATGTCCGGTCGTGATGGTCAAGCGGATTAAGGCGTCCCTGTACATACCAGTTGCGTTGCTCCTGGCAGTATGGGTTCGAGTCACTTCTGCGGTGTGAGTTTTCAGTTGTATATAGTCCTGGGGACCATTCAGGCTTGTTTGCATTTTTGTTCCTCACGTGTGCCCAAAGAATGAGGTGATTTGATAAAATGCTATGCCCAAGATTACCATCCGAGTGCCAGCGGGGAAGTGGTTCAAATAGCTTCGGCTATCACTTCCTTATGTCCGGTCGTGATGGTCAAGTGGATTAAGGCTTCCCTGTACATACCAGTTGCGTTGCTCCTGGCAGTATGGGTTCGAGTCACTTCTGGGGTGTGAGTTTTCAGTTGTATATAGTCCTGGGGACCATTCAGGCTTGTTTGCATTTGTGTTCCTCACGTGTGCCCCAAAGAATGAGGTGATTTGATAAAATGCTATGCCCAAGATTACCATCCGAGTGCCGGCGGGGAAGTGGTTCAAATAGCTTCGGCTATCACTTCCTTATGTCCGGTCGTGATGGTCAAGTGGATTAAGGCGTCCCTGTACATACCAGTTGCGTTGCTCCTGGCAGTATGGGTTCGAGTCACTTCTGGGGTGTGAGTTTTCAGTTGTATATAGTCCTGGGGACCATTCAGGCTTGTTTGCATTTGTGTTCCTCACGTGTGCCCCAAAGAATGAGGTGATTTGATAAAATGCTATGCCCAAGATTACCATCCGAGTGCCGGCGGGGAAGTGGTTCAAATAGCTTCGGCTATCACTTCCTTATGTCCTGTCGTGATGGTCAAGCGGATTAAGGCGTCCCTGTACATACCAGTTGTGTTGCTCCTGGCAGTATGGGTTCGAGTCACTTCTGCGGTGTGAGTTTTCAGTTGTATATAGTCCTGGGGACCATTCAGGCTTGTTTACATTTGTGTTCCTCACGTGTGCCCCAGAGAATGAGGTGATTTGATTAAATGCTATGCCCAAGATTACCATCCGAATGCCGGCGGGGAAGTGGTTCAAATAGCTTCGGCTATCACTTCCTTATGTCCGGTCGTGATGGTCAAGCGGATTAAGGCGTCCCTGTACATACCAGTTGTGTTGCTCCTGGCAGAATGGGTTCGAGTCACTTCTGGGGTGTGAGTTTTCAGTTGTATATAGTCCTGGGGACCATTCAGGCTTGTTTGCATTTGTGTTCCTCACGTGTGCCCCAAAGAATGAGGTGATTTGATAAAATGCTATGCCCAAGATTACCATCCAAGTGCCAGCGGGGAAGTGGTTCATATAGCTTCGGCTATCACTTCCTTATGTCCGGTCGTGATGGTCAAGCGGATTAAGGCGTCCCTGTACATACCAGTTGCGTTGCTCCTGGCAGTATGGGTTCGAGTCACTTCTGGGGTGTGAGTTTTCAGTTATATATAGTCCTGGGGACCATTCAGGGTTGTTTGCATTTGTGTTCCTCACGTGTGCCCCAAAGAATGAGGTGATTTGATAAAATGCTATGCCCAAGATTACCATTCGAGTGCCGGCGGGGAAGTGGTTCAAATAGCTTCGGCTATCACTTCCTTATGTCCTGTCGTGATGGTCAAGCGGATTAAGGCGTCCCTGTACATACCAGTTGCATTGCTCCTGGCAGTATGGGTTCGAGTCACTTCTGGGGTGTGAGTTTTCAGTTGTATATAGTCCTGGGGACCATTCAGGCTTGTTTGCATTTGTGTTCCTCACGTGTGCCCCAAAGAATGAGGTGATTTGATAAAATGCTATGCCCAGGATTACCATCCAAGTGCCGGCGGGGAAGTGGTTCAAATAGCTTCGGCTATCACTTCCTTATGTCCGGTCGTGATGGTCAAGCGGATTAAGGCGTCCCTGTACATACCAGTTGCGTTGCTCCTGGCAGTATGGGTTCGAGTCACTTCTGGGGTGTGAGTTTTCAGTCGTATATAGTCCTGGGGACCATTCAGGCTTGTTTGCATTAGTGTTCCTCACGTGTGCCCCAAAGAATGAGGTGATTTGATAAAATGCTATGCCCAAGATTACCATCCGAGTGCCAGCGGGGAAGTGGTTCAAATAGCTTCGGCTATCACTTCCTTATGTCCGGTCGTGATGGTCAAGCGGATTAAGGCGTCCCTGTACATACCAGTTGCGTTGCTCCTGGCAGTATGGGTTCGAGTCACTTCTGGGGTGTGAGTTTTCAGTTGTATATAGTCCTGGGGACCATTCAGGCTTGTTTGCATTTGTGTTCCTCACGTGTGCCCCAAAGAATGAGGTGATTTGATAAAATGCTATGCTCAAGATTACCATCCGAGTGCCGGCGGGGAAGTGGTTCAAATAGCTTCGGCTATCACTTCCTTATGTCCGGTCGTGATGGTCAAGCGGATTAAGGCGTCCCTGTACATAGCAGTTGCGTTGCTCCTGGCAGTATGGGTTCGAGTCACTTCTGGGGTGTGAGTTTTCAGTTGTATATAGTCCTGGGGACCATTCAGGCTTGTTTGCATTTGTGTTCCTCACGTGTGCCCCAAAGAATGAGGTGATTTGATAAAATGCTATGCCCAAGATTACCATCCGAGTGCCGGCGGGGAAGTGGTTCAAATAGCTTCGGCTATCACTTCCTTATGTCCTGTCGTGATGGTCAAGCGGATTAAGGCGTCCCTGTACATACCAGTTGTGTTGCTCCTGGCAGTATGGGTTCGAGTCACTTCTGCGGTGTGAGTTTTCAGTTGTATATAGTCCTGGGGACCATTCAGGCTTGTTTACATTTGTGTTCCTCACGTGTGCCCCAGAGAATGAGGTGATTTGATTAAATGCTATGCCCAAGATTACCATCCGAATGCCGGCGGGGAAGTGGTTCAAATAGCTTCGGCTATCACTTCCTTATGTCCGGTCGTGATGGTGAAGCGGATTAAGGCGTCCCTGTACATACCAGTTGTGTTGCTCCTGGCAGTATGGGTTCGAGTCACTTCTGGGGTGTGAGTTTTCAGTTGTATATAGTCCTGGGGACCATTCAGGCTTGTTTGCATTTGTGTTCCTCACGTGTGCCCCAAAGAATGAGGTGATTTGATAAAATGCTATGCCCAAGATTACCATCCAAGTGCCAGCGGGGAAGTGGTTCATATAGCTTCGGCTATCACTTCCTTATGTCCGGTCGTGATGGTCAAGCGGATTAAGGCGTCCCTGTACATACCAGTTGCGTTGCTCCTGGCAGTATGGGTTCGAGTCACTTCTGGGGTGTGAGTTTTCAGTTATATATAGTCCTGGGGACCATTCAGGGTTGTTTGCATTTGTGTTCCTCACGTGTGCCCCAAAGAATGAGGTGATTTGATAAAATGCTATGCCCAAGATTACCATCCGAGTGCCGGCGGGGAAGTGGTTCAAATAGCTTCGGCTATCACTTCCTTATGTCCTGTCGTGATGGTCAAGCGGATTAAGGCGTCCCTGTACATACCAGTTGTGTTGCTCCTGGCAGTATGGGTTCGAGTCACTTCTGCGGTGTGAGTTTTCAGTTGTATATAGTCCTGGGGACCATTCAGGCTTGTTTACATTTGTGTTCCTCACGTGTGCCCCAGAGAATGAGGTGATTTGATTAAATGCTATGCCCAAGATTACCATCCGAATGCCGGCGAGGAAGTGGTTCAAATAGCTTCGGCTATCACTTCCTTATGTCCGGTCGTGATGGTCAAGCGGATTAAGGCGTCCCTGTACATACCAGTTGTGTTGCTCCTGGCAGTATGGGTTCGAGTCACTTCTGGGGTGTGAGTTTTCAGTTGTATATAGTCCTGGGGACCATTCAGGCTTGTTTGCATTTGTGTTCCTCACGTGTGCCCCAAAGAATGAGGTGATTTGATAAAATGCTATGCCCAAGATTACCATTCGAGTGCCGGCGGGGAAGTGGTTCAAATAGCTTCGGCTATCACTTCCTTATGTTCTGTCGTGATGGTCAAGCGGATTAAGGCGTCCCTGTACATACCAGTTGCATTGCTCCTGGCAGTATGGGTTCGAGTCACTTCTGGGGTGTGAGTTTTCAGTTGTATATAGTCCTGGGGACCATTCAGGCTTGTTTACATTTGTGTTCCTCACGTGTGCCCCAAAGAATGAGGTGATTTGATAAAATGCTATGCCCAGGATTACCATCCAAGTGCCGGCGGGGAAGTGGTTCAAATAGCTTCGGCTATCACTTCCTTATGTCCGGTCGTGATGGTCAAGCGGATTAAGGCGTCCCTGTACATACCAGTTGCGTTGCTCCTGGCAGTATGGGTTCGAGTCACTTCTGGGGTGTGAGTTTTCAGTTGTATATAATCCTGGGGACCATTCAGGCTTGTTTGCATTTGTGTTCCTCACGTGTGCCCCAAAGAATGAGGTGATTTGATAAAATGCTATGCCCAAGATTACCATCCGAGTGCCAGCGGGGAAGTGGTTCAAATAGCTTCGGCTATCACTTCCTTATGTCCGGTCGTGATGGTCAAGCGGATTAAGGCGTCCCTGTACATACCAGTTGCGTTGCTCCTGGCAGTATGGGTTCGAGTCACTTCTGGGGTGTGAGTTTTCAGTTGTATATAGTCCTGGGGACCATTCAGGCTTGTTTGCATTTGTGTTCCTCACGTGTGCCCCAAAGAATGAGGTGATTTGATAAAATGCTATGCTCAAGATTACCATCCGAGTGCCGGCGGGGAAGTGGTTCAAATAGCTTCGGCTATCACTTCCTCATGTCCGGTCGTGATGGTCAAGCGGATTAAGGCGTCCCTGTACATAGCAGTTGCGTTGCTCCTGGCAGTATGGGTTCGAGTCACTTCTGGGGTGTGAGTTTTCAGTTGTATATAGTCCTGGGGACCATTCAGGCTTGTTTGCATTTGTATTCCTCACGTGTGCCCCAAAGAATGAGGTGATTTGATAAAATGCTATGCCCAAGATTACCATCCGAGTGCCGGCGGGGAAGTGGTTCAAATAGCTTCGGCTATCACTTCCTTATGTCCTGTCGTGATGGTCAAGCGGATTAAGGCGTCCCTGTACATACCAGTTGTGTTGCTCCTGGCAGTATGGGTTCGAGTCACTTCTGCGGCGTGAGTTTTCAGTTGTATATAGTCCTGGGGACCATTCAGGCTTGTTTACATTTGTGTTCCTCACGTGTGCCCCAGAGAATGAGGTGATTTGATTAAATGCTATGCCCAAGATTACCATCCGAATGCCGGCGGGGAAGTGGTTCAAATAGCTTCGGCTATCACTTCCTTATGTCCGGTCGTGATGGTCAAGCGGATTAAGGCGTCCCTGTACATACCAGTTGTGTTGCTCCTGGCAGTATGGGTTCGAGTCACTTCTGGGGTGTGAGTTTTCAGTTGTATATAGTCCTGGGGACCATTCAGGCTTGTTTGCATTTGTGTTCCTCACGTGTGCCCCAAAGAATGAGGTGATTTGATAAAATGCTATGCCCAAGATTACCATCCAAGTGCCAGCGGGGAAGTGGTTCATATAGCTTCGGCTATCACTTCCTTATGTCCGGTCGTGATGGTCAAGCGGATTAAGGCGTCCCTGTACATACCAGTTGCGTTGCTCCTGGCAGTATGGGTTCGAGTCACTTCTGGGGTGTGAGTTTTCAGTTATATATAGTCCTGGGGACCATTCAGGGTTGTTTGCATTTGTGTTCCTCACGTGTGCCCCAAAGAATGAGGTGATTTGATAAAATGCTATGCCCAAGATTACCATTCGAGTGCCGGCGGGGAAGTGGTTCAAATAGCTTCGGCTATCACTTCCTTATGTCCTGTCGTGATGGTCAAGCGGATTAAGGCGTCCCTGTACATACCAGTTGCATTGCTCCTGGCAGTATGGGTTCGAGTCACTTCTGGGGTGTGAGTTTTCAGTTGTATATAGTCCTGGGGACCATTCAGGCTTGTTTACATTTGTGTTCCTCACGTGTGCCCCAAAGAATGAGGTGATTTGATAAAATGCTATGCCCAGGATTACCATCCGAGTGCCGGCGGGGAAGTGGTTCAAATAGCTTCGGCTATCACTTCCTTATGTCCGGTCGTGATGGTCAAGCGGATTAAGGCGTCCCTGTACATACCAGTTGCGTTGCTCCTGGCAGTATGGGTTCGAGTCACTTCTGCGGTGTGAGTTTTCAGTTGTATATAGTCCTGGGGACCATTCAGGCTTGTTTGCATTTGTGTTCCTCACGTGTGCCCAAAGAATGAGGTGATTTGATAAAATGCTATGCCCAAGATTACCATCCGAGTGCCAGCGGGGAAGTGGTTCAAATAGCTTCGGCTATCACTTCCTTATGTCCGGTCGTGATGGTCAAGTGGATTAAGGCTTCCCTGTACATACCAGTTGCGTTGCTCCTGGCAGTATGGGTTCGAGTCACTTCTGGGGTGTGAGTTTTCAGTTGTATATAGTCCTGGGGACCATTCAGGCTTGTTTGCATTTGTGTTCCTCACGTGTGCCCCAAAGAATGAGGTGATTTGATAAAATGCTATGCCCAAGATTACCATCCGAGTGCCGGCGGGGAAGTGGTTCAAATAGCTTCGGCTATCACTTCCTTATGTCCGGTCGTGATGGTCAAGTGGATTAAGGCGTCCCTGTACATACCAGTTGCGTTGCTCCTGGCAGTATGGGTTCGAGTCACTTCTGGGGTGTGAGTTTTCAGTTGTATATAGTCCTGGGGACCATTCAGGCTTGTTTGCATTTGTGTTCCTCACGTGTGCCCCAAAGAATGAGGTGATTTGATAAAATGCTATGCCCAAGATTACCATCCGAGTGCCGGCGGGGAAGTGGTTCAAATAGCTTCGGCTATCACTTCCTTATGTCCTGTCGTGATGGTCAAGCGGATTAAGGCGTCCCTGTACATACCAGTTGTGTTGCTCCTGGCAGTATGGGTTCGAGTCACTTCTGCGGTGTGAGTTTTCAGTTGTATATAGTCCTGGGGACCATTCAGGCTTGTTTACATTTGTGTTCCTCACGTGTGCCCCAGAGAATGAGGTGATTTGATTAAATGCTATGCCCAAGATTACCATCCGAATGCCGGCGGGGAAGTGGTTCAAATAGCTTCGGCTATCACTTCCTTATGTCCGGTCATGATGGTCAAGCGGATTAAGGCGTCCCTGTGCATACCAGTTGTGTTGCTCCTGGCGGTATGGGTTCGAGTCACTTCTGGGGTGTGAGTTTTCAGTTGTATATAGTCCTGGGGACCATTCAGGCTTGTTTGCATTTGTGTTCCTCACGTGTGCCCCAAAGAATGAGGTGATTTGATAAAATGCTATGCCCAAGATTACCATCCAAGTGGCAGCGGGGAAGTGGTTCATATAGCTTCGGCTATCACTTCCTTATGTCCGGTCGTGATGGTCAAGCGGATTAAGGCGTCCCTGTACATACCAGTTGCGTTGCTCCTGGCAGTATGGGTTCGAGTCACTTCTGGGGTGTGAGTTTTCAGTTATATATAGTCCTGGGGACCATTCAGGGTTGTTTGCATTTGTGTTCCTCACGTGTGCCCCAAAGAATGAGGTGATTTGATAAAATGCTATGCCCAAGATTTTCATTCGAGTGCCGGCGGGGAAGTGGTTCAAATAGCTTCGGCTATCACTTCCTTATGTCCTGTCGTGATGGTCAAGCGGATTAAGGCGTCCCTGTACATACCAGTTGCATTGCTCCTGGCAGTATGGGTTCGAGTCACTTCTGGGGTGTGAGTTTTCAGTTGTATATAGTCCTGGGGACCATTCAGGCTTGTTTACATTTGTGTTCCTCACGTGTGCCCCAAAGAATGAGGTGATTTGATAAAATGCTATGCCCAGGATTACCATCCGAGTGCCGGCGGGGAAGTGGTTCAAATAGCTTCGGCTATCACTTCCTTATGTCCGGTCGTGATGGTCAAGCGGATTAAGGCGTCCCTGTACATACCAGTTGCGTTGCTCCTGGCAGTATGGGTTCGAGTCACTTCTGGGGTGTGAGTTTTCAGTTGTATATAGTCCTGGGGACCATTCAGGCTTGTTTGCATTTGTGTTCCTCACGTGTGCCCAAAGAATGAGGTGATTTGATAAAATGCTATGCCCAAGATTACCATCCGAGTGCCAGCGGGGAAGTGGTTCAAATAGCTTCGGCTATCACTTCCTTATGTCCGGTCGTGATGGTCAAGTGGATTAAGGCGTCCCTGTACATACCAGTTGCGTTGCTCCTGGCAGTATGGGTTCGAGTCACTTCTGGGGTGTGAGTTTTCAGTTGTATATAGTCCTGGGGACCATTCAGGCTTGTTTGCATTTGTGTTCCTCACGTGTGCCCCAAAGAATGAGGTGATTTGATAAAATGCTATGCCCAAGATTACCATCCGAGTGCCGGCGGGGAAGTGGTTCAAATAGCTTCGGCTATCACTTCCTTATGTCCGGTCGTGATGGTCAAGCGGATTAAGGCGTCTCTGTACATAGCAGTTGCGTTGCTCCTGGCAGTATGGGTTCGAGTCACTTCTGGGGTGTGAGTTTTCAGTTGTATATAGTCCTGGGGACCATTCAGGCTTGTTTGCATTTGTGTTCCTCACGTGTGCCCCAAAGAATGAGGTGATTTGATAAAATGCTATGCCCAAGATTACCATCCGGGTGCCGGCGGGGAAGTGGTTCAAATAGCTTCGGCTATCACTTCCTTATGTCCTGTCGTGATGGTCAAGCGGATTAAGGCGTCCCTGTACATACCAGTTGCGTTGCTCCTGGCAGTATGGGTTCGAGTCACTTCTGCGGTGTGAGTTTTCAGTTGTATATAGTCCTGGGGACCATTCAGGCTTGTTTACATTTGTGTTCCTCACGTGTGCCCCAGAGAATGAGGTGGTTTGATTAAATGCTATGCCCAAGATTACCATCCGAATGCCGGCGGGGAAGTGGTTCAAATAGCTTCGGCTATCACTTCCTTATGTCCGGTCGTGATGGTCAAGCGGATTAAGGCGTCCCTGTACATACCAGTTGTGTTGCTCCTGGCAGTATGGGTTCGAGTCACTTCTGGGGTGTGAGTTTTCAGTTGTATATAGTCCTGGGGACCATTCAGGCTTGTTTGCATTTGTGTTCCTCACGTGTGCCCCAAAGAATGATGTGATATGATAAAGTGCTATGCCCAAGATTACCATCCGAGTGCCGGTGGGGAAGTGGTTCAAATAGCTTCGGCTATCACTTCCTTATGTCCGGTTGTGATGGTCAAGCGGATTAAGGTGTCCCTGTACATACCAGTTGCGTTGCTCCTGGCAGTATGGGTTCGATCTCACTTCTGGGGTGTGAGTTTTCAGTTATATATAGTCCTGGGGACCATTCAGGCTTGTTTGCATTTGTGTTCCTCACGTGTGCCCCAAAGAATGAGGTGATTTGATAAAATGCTATGCCCAAGATTACCATCCGAGTGCCGGCGGGGAAGTGGTTCAAATAGCTTCGGCTATCACTTCCTTATGTCCTGTCGTGATGGTCAAGCAGATTAAGGCGTCCCTGTACATACCAGTTGCGTTGCTCCTGGCAGTATGGGTTCGAGTCACTTCTGCGGTGTGAGTTTTCAGTTGTATATAGTCCTGGGGACCATTCAGGCTTGTTTACATTTGTGTTTCTCACGTGTGCCCCAGAGAATGAGGTGATTTGATTAAATGCTATGCCCAAGATTACCATCCGAATGCCGGCGGGGAAGTGGTTCAAATAGCTTCGGCTATCACTTCCTTATGTCCGGTCGTGATGGTCAAGCGGATTAAGGCGTCCCTGTACATACCAGTTGTGTTGCTCCTGGCAGTATGGGTTCGAGTCACTTCTGGGGTGTGAGTTTTCAGTTGTATATAGTCCTGGGGACCATTCAGGCTTGTTTGCATTTGTGTTCCTCACGTGTGCCCCAAAGAATGAGGTGATTTGACAAAATGCTATGCCCAAGATTACCATCCAAGTGCCAGCGGGGAAGTGGTTCATATAGCTTCGGCTATCACTTCCTTATGTCCGGTCGTGATGGTCAAGCGGATTAAGGCGTCCCTGTACATACCAGTTGCGTTGCTCCTGGCAGTATGGGTTCGAGTCACTTCTGGGGTGTGAGTTTTCAGTTATATATAGTCCTGGGGACCATTCAGGGTTGTTTGCATTTGTGTTCCTCACGTGTGCCCCAAAGAATGAGGTGATTTGATAAAATGCTATGCCCAAGATTACCATTCGAGTGCCGGCGGGGAAGTGGTTCAAATAGCTTCGGCTATCACTTCCTTATGTCCTGTCGTGATGGTCAAGCGGATTAAGGCGTCCCTGTACATACCAGTTGCATTGCTCCTGGCAGTATGGGTTCGAGTCACTTCTGGGGTGTGAGTTTTCAGTTGTATATAGTCCTGGGGACCATTCAGGCTTGTTTGCATTTGTGTTACTCACGTGTGCCCCAAAGAATGAGGTGATTTGATAAAATGCTATGCCCAAGATTACCATCCGAGTGCCGGCGGGGAAGTGGTTCAAATAGCTTCGGCTATCACTTCCTTATGTCCGGTCGTGATGGTCAAGCGGATTAAGGCGTCTCTGTACATAGCAGTTGCGTTGCTCCTGGCAGTATGGGTTCGAGTCACTTCTGGGGTGTGAGTTTTCAGTTGTATATAGTCCTGGGGACCATTCAGGCTTGTTTGCATTTGTGTTCCTCACGTGTGCCCCAAAGAATGAGGTGATTTGATAAAATGCTATGCCCAAGATTACCATCCGGGTGCCGGCGGGGAAGTGGTTCAAATAGCTTCGGCTATCACTTCCTTATGTCCTGTCGTGATGGTCAAGAGGATTAAGGCGTCCCTGTACATACCAGTTGCGTTGCTCCTGGCAGTATGGGTTCGAGTCACATCTGCGGTGTGAGTTTTCAGTTGTATATAGTCCTGGGGACCATTCAGGCTTGTTTACATTTGTGTTCCTCACGTGTGCCCCAGAGAATGAGGTGGTTTGATTAAATGCTATGCCCAAGATTACCATCCGAATGCCGGCGGGGAAGTGGTTCAAATAGCTTCGGCTATCACTTCCTTATGTCCAGTCGTGATGGTCAAGCGGATTAAGGCGTCCCTGTACATACCAGTTGTGTTGCTCCTGGCAGTATGGGTTCGAGTCACTTCTGGGGTGTGAGTTTTCAGTTGTATATAGTCCTGGGGACCATTCAGGCTTGTTTGCATTTGTGTTCCTCACGTGTGCCCCAAAGAATGATGTGATATGATAAAGTGCTATGCCCAAGATTACCATCCGAGTGCCGGTGGGGAAGTGGTTCAAATAGCTTCGGCTATCACTTCCTTATGTCCGGTTGTGATGGTCAAGCGGATTAAGGTGTCCCTGTACATACCAGGTGCGTTGCTCCTGGCAGTATGGGTTCGATCTCACTTCTGGGGTGTGAGTTTTCAGTTATATATAGTCCTGGGGACCATTCAGGGTTGTTTGCATTTGTGTTCCTCACGTGTGCCCCAAAGAATGAGGTGATTTGATAAAATGCTATGCCCAAGATTACCATTCGAGTGCCGGCGGGGAAGTGGTTCAAATAGCTTCGGCTATCACTTCCTTATGTCCTGTCGTGATGGTCAAGCGGATTAAGGCGTCCCTGTACATACCAGTTGCATTGCTCCTGGCAGTATGGGTTCGAGTCACTTCTGGGGTGTGAGTTTTCAGTTGTATATAGTCCTGGGGACCATTCAGGCTTGTTTACATTTGTGTTCCTCACGTGTGCCCCAAAGAATGAGGTGATTTGATAAAATGCTATGCCCAAGATTACCATCCGAGTGCCGGCGGGGAAGTGGTTCAAATAGCTTCGGCTATCACTTCCTTATGTCCTGTCGTGATGGTCAAGCGGATTAAGGCGTCCCTGTACATACCAGTTGTGTTGCTCCTGGCAGTATGGGTTCGAGTCACTTCTGCGGTGTGAGTTTTCAGTTGTATATAGTCCTGGGGACCATTCAGGCTTGTTTACATTTGTGTTCCTCACGTGTGCCCCAGAGAATGAGGTGATTTGATTAAATGCTATGCCCAAGATTACCATCCGAATGCCGGCGGGGAAGTGGTTCAAATAGCTTCGGCTATCACTTCCTTATGTCCGGTCGTGATGGTCAAGCGGATTAAGGCGTCCCTGTACATACCAGTTGTGTTGCTCCTGGCAGTATGGGTTCGAGTCACTTCTGGGGTGTGAGTTTTCAGTTGTATATAGTCCTGGGGACCATTCAGGCTTGTTTGCATTTGTGTTCCTCACGTGTGCCCCAAAGAATGAGGTGATTTGATAAAATGCTATGCCCAAGATTACCATCCGAGTGCCGGCGGGGAAGTGGTTCAAATAGCTTCGGCTATCACTTCCTTATGTCCGGTCGTGATGGTCAAGCGGATTAAGGCGTCCCTGTACATACCAGTTGCGTTGCTCCTGGCAGTATGGGTTCGAGTCACTTCTGGGGTGTGAGTTTTCAGTTGTATATAGTCCTGGGGACCATTCAGGCTTGTTTGCATTTGTGTTCCTCACGTGTGCCCCAAAGAATGAGGTGATTTGATAAAATGCTATGCCCAAGATTACCATCCGAGTGCCGGCGGGGAAGTGGTTCAAATAGCTTCGGCTATCACTTCCTTATGTCCTGTCGTGATGGTCAAGCGGATTAAGGCGTCCCTGTACATACCAGTTGCGTTGCTCCTGGCAGTATGGGTTCGAGTCACTTCTGGGGTGTGAGTTTTCAGTTGTATATAGTCCTGGGGACCATTCAGGCTTGTTTACATTTGTGTTCCTCACGTGTGCCCCAAAGAATGAGGTGATTTGATAAAATGCTATGCCCAAGATTACCATCCGAGTGCCGGCGGGGAAGTGGTTCAAATAGCTTCGGCTATCACTTCCTTATGTCCGGTCGTGATGGTCAAGCGGATTAAGGCGTCCCTGTACATACCAGTTGCGTTGCTCCTGGCAGTATGGGTTCGAGTCACTTCTGGGGTGTGAGTTTTCAGTTGTATATAGTCCTGGGGACCATTCAGGCTTGTTTGCATTTGTGTTCCTCACGTGTGCCCCAAAGAATGAGGTGATTTGATAAAATGCTATGCCCAAGATTACCATCCGAGTGCCGGCGGGGAAGTGGTTCAAATAGCTTCGGCTATCACTTCCTTATGTCCGGTCGTGATGGTCAAGCGGATTAAGGCGTCCCTGTACATACCAGTTGCGTTGCTCCTGGCAGTATGGGTTCGAGTCACTTCTGGGGTGTGAGTTTTCAGTTGTATATAGTCCTGGGGACCATTCAGGCTTGTTTGCATTTGTGTTCCTCACGTGTGCCCCAAAGAATGAGGTGATTTGATAAAATGCTATGCCCAAGATTACCATCCGAGTGCCGGCGGGGAAGTGGTTCAAATAGCTTCGGCTATCACTTCCTTATGTCCGGTCGTGATGGTCAAGCGGATTAAGGCGTCCCTGTACATACCAGTTGCGTTGCTCCTGGCAGTATGGGTTCGAGTCACTTCTGGGGTGTGAGTTTTCAGTTGTATATAGTCCTGGGGACCATTCAGGCTTGTTTGCATTTGTGTTCCTCACGTGTGCCCCAAAGAATGAGGTGATTTGATAAAATGCTATGCCCAAGATTACCATCCGAAGTGCCGGCGGGGAAGTGGTTCAAATAGCTTCGGCTATCACTTCCTTATGTCCGGTCGTGATGGTCAAGCGGATTAAGGCGTCCCTGTACATACCAGTTGCGTTGCTCCTGGCAGTATGGGTTCGAGTCACTTCTGGGGTGTGAGTTTTCAGTTGTATATAGTCCTGGGGACCATTCAGGCTTGTTTGCATTTGTGTTCCTCACGTGTGCCCCAAAGAATGAGGTGATTTGATAAATGCTATGCCCAAGATTACCATCCGAAGTGCCGGCGGGGAAGTGGTTCAAATAGCTTCGGCTATCACTTCCTTATGTCCGGTCGTGATGGTCAAGCGGATTAAGGCGTCCCTGTACATACCAGTTGCGTTGCTCCTGGCAGTATGGGTTCGAGTCACTTCTGGGGTGTGAGTTTTCAGTTGTATATAGTCCTGGGGACCATTCAGGCTTGTTTGCATTTGTGTTCCTCACGTGTGCCCCAAAGAATGAGGTGATTTGATAAAATGCTATGCCCAAGATTACCATCCGAGTGCCGGCGGGGAAGTGGTTCAAATAGCTTCGGCTATCACTTCCTTATGTCCGGTCGTGATGGTCAAGCGGATTAAGGCGTCCCTGTACATACCAGTTGCGTTGCTCCTGGCAGTATGGGTTCGAGTCACTTCTGGGGTGTGAGTTTTCAGTTGTATATAGTCCTGGGGACCATTCAGGCTTGTTTGCATTTGTGTTCCTCACGTGTGCCCCAAAGAATGAGGTGATTTGATAAAATGCTATGCCCAAGATTACCATCCGAGTGCCGGCGGGGAAGTGGTTCAAATAGCTTCGGCTATCACTTCCTTATGTCCGGTCGTGATGGTCAAGCGGATTAAGGCGTCCCTGTACATACCAGTTGCGTTGCTCCTGGCAGTATGGGTTCGAGTCACTTCTGGGGTGTGAGTTTTCAGTTGTATATAGTCCTGGGGACCATTCAGGCTTGTTTGCATTTGTGTTACTCACGTGTGCCCCAAAGAATGAGGTGATTTGATAAAATGCTATGCCCAAGATTACCATCCGAAGTGCCGGCGGGGAAGTGGTTCAAATAGCTTCGGCTATCACTTCCTTATGTCCGGTCGTGATGGTCAAGCGGATTAAGGCGTCTCTGTACATAGCAGTTGCGTTGCTCCTGGCAGTATGGGTTCGAGTCACTTCTGGGGTGTGAGTTTTCAGTTGTATATAGTCCTGGGGACCATTCAGGCTTGTTTGCATTTGTGTTCCTCACGTGTGCCCCAAAGAATGAGGTGATTTGATAAAATGCTATGCCCAAGATTACCATCCGAGTGCCGGCGGGGAAGTGGTTCAAATAGCTTCGGCTATCACTTCCTTATGTCCTGTCGTGATGGTCAAGCGGATTAAGGCGTCCCTGTACATACCAGTTGCGTTGCTCCTGGCAGTATGGGTTCGAGTCACTTCTGCGGTGTGAGTTTTCAGTTGTATATAGTCCTGGGGACCATTCAGGCTTGTTTACATTTGTGTTCATCACGTGTGCCCCAGAGAATGAGGTGGTTTGATTAAATGCTATGCCCAAGATTACCATCCGAATGCCGGCGGGGAAGTGGTTCAAATAGCTTCGGCTATCACTTCCTTATGTCCGGTCGTGATGGTCAAGCGGATTAAGGCGTCCCTGTACATACAAGTTGTGTTGCTCCTGGCAGTATGGGTTCGAGTCACTTCTGGGGTGTGAGTTTTCAGTTGTATATAGTCCTGGGGACCATTCAGGCTTGTTTGCATTTGTGTTCCTCACGTGTGCCCCAAAGAATGAGGTGATATGATAAAATGCTATGCCCAAGATTACCATCCGAGTGCCGGTGGGGAAGTGGTTCAAATAGCTTCGGCTATCACTTCCTTATGTCCGGTTGTGATGGTCAAGCGGATTAAGGTGTCCCTGTACATACCAGTTGCGTTGCTCCTGGCAGTATGGGTTCGAGTCACTTCTGGGGTGTGAGTTTTCAGTTATATATAGTCCTGGGGACCATTCAGGCTTGTTTGCATTTGTGTTCCTCACGTGTGCCCCAAAGAATGAGGTGATTTGATAAAATGCTATGCCCAAGATTACCATCCGAGTGCCGGCGGGGAAGTGGTTCAAATAGCTTCGGCTATCACTTCCTTATGTCCTGTCGTGATGGTCAAGCAGATTAAGGCGTCCCTGTACATACCAGTTGCGTTGCTCCTGGCAGTATGGGTTCGAGTCACTTCTGCGGTGTGAGTTTTCAGTTGTATATAGTCCTGGGGACCATTCAGGCTTGTTTACAATTGTGTTCCTCACGTGTGCCCCAGAGAATGAGGTGATTTGATTAAATGCTATGCCCAAGATTACCATCCGAATGCCGGCGGGGAAGTGGTTCAAATAGCTTCGGCTATCACTTCCTTATGTCCTGTCGTGATGGTCAAGCAGATTAAGGCGTCCCTGTACATACCAGTTGCGTTGCTCCTGGCAGTATGGGTTCGAGTCACTTCTGCGGTGTGAGTTTTCAGTTGTATATAGTCCTGGGGACCATTCAGGCTTGTTTGCATTTGTGTTACTCACGTGTGCCCCAAAGAATGAGGTGATTTGATAAAATGCTATGCCCAAGATTACCATCCGAGTGCCGGCGGGGAAGTGGTTCAAATAGCTTCGGCTATCACTTCCTTATGTCCGGTCGTGATGGTCAAGCGGATTAAGGCGTCTCTGTACATAGCAGTTGCGTTGCTCCTGGCAGTATGGGTTCGAGTCACTTCTGGGGTGTGAGTTTTCAGTTGTATATAGTCCTGGGGACCATTCAGGCTTGTTTGCATTTGTGTTCCTCACGTGTGCCCCAAAGAATGAGGCGATTTGATAAAATGCTATGCCCAAGATTACCATCCGAGTGCCGGCGGGGAAGTGGTTCAAATAGCTTCGGCTATCACTTCCTTATGTCCTGTCGTGATGGTCAAGCGGATTAAGGCGTCCCTGTACATACCAGTTGCGTTGCTCCTGGCAGTATGGGTTCGAGTCACTTCTGCGGTGTGAGTTTTCAGTTGTATATAGTCCTGGGGACCATTCAGGCTTGTTTACATTTGTGTTCATCACGTGTGCCCCAGAGAATGAGGTGGTTTGATTAAATGCTATGCCCAAGATTACCATCCGAATGCCGGCGGGGAAGTGGTTCAAATAGCTTCGGCTATCACTTCCTTATGTCCGGTCGTGATGGTCAAGCGGATTAAGGCGTCCCTGTACATACAAGTTGTGTTGCTCCTGGCAGTATGGGTTCGAGTCACTTCTGGGGTTTGAGTTTTCAGTTGTATATAGTCCTGGGGACCATTCAGGCTTGTTTGCATTTGTGTTCCTCACGTGTGCCCCAAAGAATGAGGTGATATGATAAAATGCTATGCCCAAGATTACCATCCGAGTGCCGGTGGGGAAGTGGTTCAAATAGCTTCGGCTATCACTTCCTTATGTCCGGTCGTGATGGTCAAGCGGATTAAGGCGTCTCTGTACATAGCAGTTGCGTTGCTCCTGGCAGTATGGGTTCGAGTCACTTCTGGGGTGTGAGTTTTCAGTTGTATATAGTCCTGGGGACCATTCAGGCTTGTTTGCATTTGTGTTCCTCACGTGTGCCCCAAAGAATGAGGTGATTTGATAAAATGCTATGCCCAAGATTACCATCCGGGTGCCGGCGGGGAAGTGGTTCAAATAGCTTCGGCTATCACTTCCTTATGTCCTGTCGTGATGGTCAAGCGGATTAAGGCGTCCCTGTACATACCAGTTGCGTTGCTCCTGGCAGTATGGGTTCGAGTCACTTCTGCGGTGTGAGTTTTCAGTTGTATATAGTCCTGGGGACCATTCAGGCTTGTTTACATTTGTGTTCCTCACGTGTGCCCCAGAGAATGAGGTGGTTTGATTAAATGCTATGCCCAAGATTACCATCCGAATGCCGGCGGGGAAGTGGTTCAAATAGCTTCGGCTATCACTTCCTTATGTCCGGTCGTGATGGTCAAGCGGATTAAGGCGTCCCTGTACATACCAGTTGTGTTGCTCCTGGCAGTATGGGTTCGAGTCACTTCTGGGGTGTGAGTTTTCAGTTGTATATAGTCCTGGGGACCATTCAGGCTTGTTTGCATTTGTGTTCCTCACGTGTGCCCCAAAGAATGATGTGATATGATAAAGTGCTATGCCCAAGATTACCATCCGAGTGCCGGTGGGGAAGTGGTTCAAATAGCTTCGGCTATCACTTCCTTATGTCCGGTTGTGATGGTCAAGCGGATTAAGGTGTCCCTGTACATACCAGTTGCGTTGCTCCTGGCAGTATGGGTTCGATCTCACTTCTGGGGTGTGAGTTTTCAGTTATATATAGTCCTGGGGACCATTCAGGCTTGTTTGCATTTGTGTTCCTCACGTGTGCCCCAAAGAATGAGGTGATTTGATAAAATGCTATGCCCAAGATTACCATCCGAGTGCCGGCGGGGAAGTGGTTCAAATAGCTTCGGCTATCACTTCCTTATGTCCTGTCGTGATGGTCAAGCAGATTAAGGCGTCCCTGTACATACCAGTTGCGTTGCTCCTGGCAGTATGGGTTCGAGTCACTTCTGCGGTGTGAGTTTTCAGTTGTATATAGTCCTGGGGACCATTCAGGCTTGTTTACATTTGTGTTTCTCACGTGTGCCCCAGAGAATGAGGTGATTTGATTAAATGCTATGCCCAAGATTACCATCCGAATGCCGGCGGGGAAGTGGTTCAAATAGCTTCGGCTATCACTTCCTTATGTCCGGTCGTGATGGTCAAGCGGATTAAGGCGTCCCTGTACATACCAGTTGTGTTGCTCCTGGCAGTATGGGTTCGAGTCACTTCTGGGGTGTGAGTTTTCAGTTGTATATAGTCCTGGGGACCATTCAGGCTTGTTTGCATTTGTGTTCCTCACGTGTGCCCCAAAGAATGAGGTGATTTGATAAAATGCTATGCCCAAGATTACCATCCAAGTGCCAGCGGGGAAGTGGTTCATATAGCTTCGGCTATCACTTCCTTATGTCCGGTCGTGATGGTCAAGCGGATTAAGGCGTCCCTGTACATACCAGTTGCGTTGCTCCTGGCAGTATGGGTTCGAGTCACTTCTGGGGTGTGAGTTTTCAGTTATATATAGTCCTGGGGACCATTCAGGGTTGTTTGCATTTGTGTTCCTCACGTGTGCCCCAAAGAATGAGGTGATTTGATAAAATGCTATGCCCAAGATTACCATTCGAGTGCCGGCGGGGAAGTGGTTCAAATAGCTTCGGCTATCACTTCCTTATGTCCTGTCGTGATGGTCAAGCGGATTAAGGCGTCCCTGTACATACCAGTTGCATTGCTCCTGGCAGTATGGGTTCGAGTCACTTCTGGGGTGTGAGTTTTCAGTTGTATATAGTCCTGGGGACCATTCAGGCTTGTTTACATTTGTGTTCCTCACGTGTGCCCCAAAGAATGAGGTGATTTGATAAAATGCTATGCCCAGGATTACCATCCGAGTGCCTTCGGGGAAGTGGTTCAAATAGCTTCGGCTATCACTTCCTTATGTCCGGTCGTGATGGTCAAGCGGATTAAGGCGTCCCTGTACATACCAGTTGCGTTGCTCCTGGCAGTATGGGTTCGAGTCACTTCTGGGGTGTGAGTTTTCAGTTGTATATAGTCCTGGGGACCATTCAGGCTTGTTTGCATTTGTGTTACTCACGTGTGCCCCAAAGAATGAGGTGATTTGATAAAATGCTATGCCCAAGATTACCATCCGAGTGCCGGCGGGGAAGTGGTTCAAATAGCTTCGGCTATCACTTCCTTATGTCCGGTCGTGATGGTCAAGCGGATTAAGGCGTCTCTGTACATAGCAGTTGCGTTGCTCCTGGCAGTATGGGTTCGAGTCACTTCTGGGGTGTGAGTTTTCAGTTGTATATAGTCCTGGGGACCATTCAGGCTTGTTTGCATTTGTGTTCCTCACGTGTGCCCCAAAGAATGAGGCGATTTGATAAAATGCTATGCCCAAGATTACCATCCGAGTGCCGGCGGGGAAGTGGTTCAAATAGCTTCGGCTATCACTTCCTTGTGTCCTGTCGTGATGGTCAAGCGGATTAAGGCGTCCCTGTACATACCAGTTGCGTTGCTCCTGGCAGTATGGGTTCGAGTCACTTCTGCGGTGTGAGTTTTCAGTTGTATATAGTCCTGGGGACCATTCAGGCTTGTTTACATTTGTGTTCATCACGTGTGCCCCAGAGAATGAGGTGGTTTGATTAAATGCTATGCCCAAGATTACCATCCGAATGCCGGCGGGGAAGTGGTTCAAATAGCTTCGGCTATCACTTCCTTATGTCCGGTCGTGATGGTCAAGCGGATTAAGGCGTCCCTGTACATACAAGTTGTGTTGCTCCTGGCAGTATGGGTTCGAGTCACTTCTGGGGTGTGAGTTTTCAGTTGTATATAGTCCTGGGGACCATTCAGGCTTGTTTGCATTTGTGTTCCTCACGTGTGCCCCAAAGAATGAGGTGATATGATAAAATGCTATGCCCAAGATTACCATCCTAGTGCCGGTGGGGAAGTGGTTCAAATAGCTTCGGCTATCACTTCCTTATGTCCGGTTGTGATGGTCAAGCGGATTAAGGTGTCCCTGTACATACCAGTTGCGTTGCTCCTGGCAGTATGGGTTCGAGTCACTTCTGGGGTGTGAGTTTTCAGTTATATATAGTCCTGGGGACCATTCAGGCTTGTTTGCATTTGTGTTCCTCACGTGTGCCCCAAAGAATGAGGTGATTTGATAAAATGCTATGCCCAAGATTACCATCCGAGTGCCGGCGGGGAAGTGGTTCAAATAGCTTCGGCTATCACTTCCTTATGTCCTGTCGTGATGGTCAAGCAGATTAAGGCGTCCCTGTACATACCAGTTGCGTTGCTCCTGGCAGTATGGGTTCGAGTCACTTCTGCGGTGTGAGTTTTCAGTTGTATATAGTCCTGGGGACCATTCAGGCTTGTTTACATTTGTGTTCATCACGTGTGCCCCAGAGAATGAGGTGGTTTGATTAAATGCTATGCCCAAGATTACCATCCGAATGCCGGCGGGGAAGTGGTTCAAATAGCTTCGGCTATCACTTCCTTATGTCCGGTCGTGATGGTCAAGCGGATTAAGGCGTCCCTGTACATACAAGTTGTGTTGCTCCTGGCAGTATGGGTTCGAGTCACTTCTGGGGTGTGAGTTTTCAGTTGTATATAGTCCTGGGGACCATTCAGGCTTGTTTGCATTTGTGTTCCTCACGTGTGCCCCAAAGAATGAGGTGATATGATAAAATGCTATGCCCAAGATTACCATCCGAGTGCCGGTGGGGAAGTGGTTCAAATAGCTTCGGCTATCACTTCCTTATGTCCGGTTGTGATGGTCAAGCGGATTAAGGTGTCCCTGTACATACCAGTTGCGTTGCTCCTGGCAGTATGGGTTCGAGTCACTTCTGGGGTGTGAGTTTTCAGTTATATATAGTCCTGGGGACCATTCAGGCTTGTTTGCATTTGTGTTCCTCACGTGTGCCCCAAAGAATGAGGTGATTTGATAAAATGCTATGCCCAAGATTACCATCCGAGTGCCGGCGGGGAAGTGGTTCAAATAGCTTCGGCTATCACTTCCTTATGTCCTGTCGTGATGGTCAAGCAGATTAAGGCGTCCCTGTACATACCAGTTGCGTTGCTCCTGGCAGTATGGGTTCGAGTCACTTCTGCGGTGTGAGTTTTCAGTTGTATATAGTCCTGGGGACCATTCAGGCTTGTTTACAATTGTGTTCCTCACGTGTGCCCCAGAGAATGAGGTGATTTGATTAAATGCTATGCCCAAGATTACCATCCGAATGTCGGCGGGGAAGTGGTTCAAATAGCTTCGGCTATCACTTCCTTATGTCCGGTCGTGATGGTCAAGCGGATTAAGGCGTCCCTGCACATACCAGTTGTGTTGCTCCTGGCAGTATGGGTTCGAGTCACTTCTGGGGTGTGAGTTTTCAGTTGTATATAGTCCTGGGGACCATTCAGGCTTGTTTGCATTTGTGTTCCTCACGTGTGCCCCAAAGAATGAGGTGATTTGATAAAATGCTATGCCCAAGATTACCATCCGAGTGCCGGTGGGGAAGTGGTTCAAATAGCTTCGGCAATCACTTCCTTATGTCCGGTCGTGATGGTCAAGCGGATTAAGGCGTCCCTGTACATACCAGTTGCGTTGCTCCTGGCAGTATGGGTTCGAGTCACTTCTGGGGTGTGAGTTTGCAGTTGTATATAGTCCTGGGGACCATTCAGGCTTGTTTGCATTTGTGTTCCTCACGTGTGCCCAAAGAATGAGGTGATTTGATAAAATGCTATGCCCAAGATTACCATCCGAGTGCCGGCGGGGAAGTGGTTCAAATAGCTTCGGCTATCACTTCCTTATGTCCGGTCGTGATGGTCAAGCGGATTAAGGCGTCCCTGTACATACCAGTTGCGTTGCTCCTGGCAGTATGGGTTCGAGTCACTTCTGGGGTGTGAGTTTTCAGTTGTATACAGTCCTGGGGACCATTCAGGCTTGTTTGCATTTGTGTTCCTCACGTGTGCCCCAAAGAATGAGGTGATTTGATAAAATGCTATGCCCAAGATTACCATCCGAGTGCCGGTGGGGAAGTGGTTCAAATAGCTTCCGCTATCACTTCCTTATATCCGGTCGTGATGGTCAAGCGGATTAAGGCGTCCCTGTACATACCAGTTGCGTTGCTCCTGGCAGTATGGGTTCGAGTCACTTCTGGGGTGTGAGTTTGCAGTTGTATATAGTCCTGGGGACCATTCTGGCTTGTTTGCATTTGTGTTCCTCACGTGTGCCCCAAAGAATGAGGTGATTTGATAAAATGCTATGCCCAAGATTACCATCCGAGTGACGGCGAGGAAGTGGTTCAAATATCTTCGGCTATCACTTCCTTATGTTAGGTCGTGATGGTCAAGCGGATTAAGGCGTCCCAGTAAATACCAGTTGCGTTGCTCCTGGCAGTATGGGTTCGAGTCACTTCTGGGGTGTGAGTTTTCAGTTATATATAGTCCTGGGGACCATTCAGGGTTGTTTGCATTTGTGTTCCTCACGTGTGCCCCAAAGAATGAGGTGATTTGATAAAATGCTATGCCCAAGATTACCATCCGAGTGCCGGCGGGGAAGTGGTTCAAATAGCTTCGGCTATCACTTCCTTATGTCCTGTCGTGATGGTCAAGCGGATTAAGGCATCCCTGTACATACCAGTTGCATTGCTCCTGGCAGTATGGGTTCGAGTCACTTCTGGGGTGTGAGTTTTCAGTTGTATATAGTCCTGGGGACCATTCAGGCTTGTTTGCATTTGTGTTCCTCACGTGTGCCCCAAAGAATGAGGTGATTTGATAAAATGCTATGCCCAAGATTACCATCCGAGTGCCGGCGGGGAAGTGGTTCAAATAGCTTCGGCTATCACTTCCTTATGTTCGGTCGTGATGGTCAAGCGGATTAAGGCGTCCCTGTACATACCAGTTGCGTTGCTCCTGGCAGTATGGGTTCGAGTCACTTCTGGGGTGTGAGTTTTCAGTTGTATATAGTCCTGGGGACCATTCAGGCTTGTTTGCATATATGTATATATATATGTATATATATATATATATATATATATATATATATATATATATATATATATATATATATATATATATATATGTCGTACCTAGTAGCCAGAACGCACTTCTCAGCCTACTATGCAAGGCCCGATTTGCCTAATAAGTCAAGTTTTCCTGAATTAATATATTTTCTCAATTTTTTTTCTTATGGAATAATAAAGCTACTCATTTCATTATGTATGAGGTCAATTTTTTTTATTGGAGTTAAAATTAACGTAGATATATGACCGAATCTAACCAACCCTACCTAACCTAACCTAACCTATCTTTATAGGTTAGGTTAGGTTAGGTAGCCGAAAAGGTTAGGTTAGGTTAGGTAGGTTAGGTAGTCGAAAAGCAATTAATTCATGAAAATTTGGCTTATTAGGCAAATCGGGCATTGCATAGGAGGCTGAGAAGTGCGTTCTGGCTACTAGGTACGACATATATATATATATATATATATATATATATATATATATATATATATATATATATATATATATATATATATATATATATATATATATATATATATAATCTATATATATATATATATTATATATATATATATATATATAATCTATCAATCCACCTATCTTTTTTCCATCCATCTATGCAGCCATTTATCATACAATCTAAATATTCATCTATTTTTCTATCCATCCATCTATTCATCTCTTTATCAATCCATTTATCAATCAATTTACCTGTCCATCTAACTACTCATCTTTCTTTATATCTATCCTTTCACTAATATATCTATTTATTACACAAAAAAATAATAGCACTATCGAGATGCATCAATGAGAAAATGCGTAACAGCCGTGACGAGGGTTCGAACCATTGTTCTGGGTGTTCCCAGGCACACACTGTAGACGACTAGGCAACGACATGGTCAAAATGATTGCAACCTGGAGTACTAATGCACCATGTACGATTCCTAAGGCTTCCACTGAAGCCGAACCTGGGTTTTCACACACTTCTTCCATGCACTCTGACTCTGTCATCTCGGAATGTTCTACCTCTGACGCTCCTCCTTCAATACACAGAGAGCATGTGTCTGGGAACACCAGCATATAGGTTCAAACCCTCATCACGGCTCCTACGGATTATTTATTTACTCATCTGCCTATTGGTCTATCTATTCCGTGTCTCTCCCATTCTCTTCCTCTATCTTTATCTCTGCCTCTCTCTCTCTCTGTCTATCTGTCTCTAGCAGTGTTTCTGTTTCTGAGTTTCTGTGTGTGAGAGAGAGCTCTGTCAGTGCACTAAGTCTTTGCTTGATGTTATTGATGTTGAGCTTGCAAGAGTTAAACTTTAGGTACCAAATAACGGAGTTATCAAGTTGGTTATCATTGGACTCGCTACAACGAGATGAGTACAAGGAGGACAACAGTTGCGACACAGGGCACTTGGGTCAGCTGTAATCGATAATGCAGAAGTCTGTTACAAGGGGAGACATACTACTCAACCAGTGGGAAAAGTATTGTTGTAGAGTGGTAGGGGGGGGGGGTGAAAATGAGGTTTCCCCTCACAAAACCGTTGGAAGGCCTGATCACAAAACCCTCCACCTCGAACAACTAGTCACTATGTGAGAAGCAGTAACGCCAGGCTTGGCTCCACCAGCATAAACTCTTGCCACAACGAATCAGAGAGGAGTATAAAAGTGGAGGGAGAGGCCTGTGGTTTTCACTGACCAAGACGAAATGAAGTCATAGGATCCACAAGGTGCCCGCAGCTGCTCAATGAAGCGTCTTGTGCTGGCATTCTCGTCAGTACATTCAGGGAGAAAGCAGGCCGTCTTCAAGAGCTCGAAGGAAGGCCTCTATTTGCCATTGTCCTGAACTATTGTTATCCTCACACCTGTAATTATTACTGGCACCGGAACGCTGAGATATTGCTGGAGTTTAAACGACATAATTTCCTTCAGCAAGAAGAAATTAACGATACTACGGCGGTTTTGGATATGCCAGTGACCATGTGTGTTGCCTTGATGGACTTTCAGTGTTAACAATGCTAGATTAGAGTCACGTGTAAGCTTCTGAACGTGAGTAGTGAAACCCCTTAGAGGAAGTTAAAAAAAAAACGAGTGTACGCCTATTGTGCTGCATAGTGGAAGCAGTAATGGCTCAGTTAATGGAAGTCTGATTTGTAGGATGATTGTCCAGTCATCTGAGGAACAATCAAGTGTTGGAAATTTCCAACACTTATTTACTAACACTTAGTACTTTATGAAACTATTCTTGTACTATGTATTATAATCCACTAACTCTACTAACCAATAGTTTAGTAATCTTCAGTTCATTTTATTAAAGCGTAGTAATAACTCATTTTCCCTAGAAATTATGGCGGACTGTTGCGTCAGCCCACACAGCTGGGGGAAAATGTTTACCTTTACGTGAATTGCATTAAATTCACTTTACTTCAGCATTCTTTAATAAGAATTATTACCTGATCATAGATTTATAGTCGATTAATCCATATATTATTATTTGCTGGAAATATTTTATACAGCTAAATCCTGCTATTCCAGTGAATACCTGAATAACGAATTTCTACTCTTTATATTCTCGCCCATATGAACACTGATTCATTTAAATTATTTGCACAGCGAGAACTTATTTGTTGTCTTGTAAGACAACTTAACATCGTTTAATCTATATGAATTAAAATGGAAATATTCGTTTGTTCATAATCGCTAATCTCCGGAATTTCTTCACCAATTGCTTTGAAATTTTCCCACAACGTTCCATTCGCATCCGAACAGGTTTTTATATACATACTATATACACGTCACGTCTGTGACGGTAAAATTCCTGCTTTTTCTGAAAAACTGTGTTTTTCATTCGAGGGAAATCTTCGAAACCTCTTTACCGGTTGCGTTGAAATTTTGACACAACGTTGCATTCGAATAGGCGCGTCTTTTTATGTAGCTACTATATACCTGCCTCACCTATGACAAGAAAAAAATGCTTATTTTGAAAAACAGCGCCATCTGTTGGTCGTAAGAGCAACATACGCTGTAATCTCCGAAATTTCTTCACTGATTGCTTTGAAATTGTGACACAATGTGGCATTCGAATAGGCGCTTCTTTTCATATACCTACAATATAAATGCCACCCCTGTGACAGGTAAAAACATGCGTTTTTGATAAACAGCGCCATATGTTACACATAAGATCAACCATGCTATGCTAAATATGTTATGATTCCATTTCAATGTCTCTGATTTCATTGATAAATGAAATTTTCATAAATTTCGATTTATTTTAATTTTGATTTAATTATTTTGTGTAACATTGCGTAGGAATTGAGTTTTCTTGTTAACCATACCGTTCATTTCTTGAGTATAGTTTGTTTTCCTATTTTTTCATTATTTTTCATTTCGTTTTTTAACTTTTTTCTTAGATTTCAGTGATGGGGACATCTGGGGCCAGATTCACGAAACAGTTATGCAAGTACTTACGAGAGTGTACATTGATGGCTTTAGTTGCATTTAATAACAGTTTACAAGCATGAAAACTTGTCAATCAACTGTTGTTATTGTTATAAACAGCCTCCTGGTGCTTCGAACATCATTAACTGTTTAATAATTCTAAACAAAGCTGCCAAAGATTGAGAAGAGATGTACAGGTTCGTAAGCGTTTGCCTAACTTCTTTGTGAATCTTGTCCCAGATCATTTGATGTTCCCAATTTTCTGATGGGAACATCAGATCATTTGATCATCAGACGAGGAAATGGGGAGGAGGACGAAAGGACTTGGGAGGCGGTAATGCTGGGGGAAAACGAGGGGACAGGGGAGTTGGGGATGGTGGGGACGAGGGGAATGGAGAATGGTTGAGATGACAAGGGGACAGGATAGTGGGGAGGACAAGGGGACGGGGTAGTAGGAGATTGTGGGGAGGACGAGTGGATGCTGGAGTGGAGGATGAAGGGGAGGAAAAAGGGTCGAGGGAGTGAGGAATAGTTGGGAGGACGAGGGGACCAGGGAGGGGGGAATGGTGGGGAGGAGTGGGAGACAGGGGAAGGTTGCTGTGGCTCAGCAATGCACATGCGTTGCTGAGCCACAGCAATGCGTGGCCGGGTACAGCTAGTCTATATAAATAAAAATGGAAATGTTCGTTTGTTCAAAATCGCTAATCTTCGAAAGTTATTCACCGATTGCCTTGAAATTTTGACAGAACGTTCCCATCGCATCAGAGCGGGTTTTTATTTACATACTATATATATGTCAGGTCGGTGACGGGAAAAAAACATGTTTTTTTTTTTAAGATTTGTTTTTCGGGCGTTTTTCATGTTAGGGAAATCTTCGAAACCTCTTTACCGATTCCTGTGAAATTTTGACACAGAATTGCATTCGAATAGGCAAGTGTTTTCATATACCTACTATATACATGCCTCACCTATAACAGGAAAAAACATGATTTTTTTGAAAAACAGTGCCATCTGAAAGACGGCAGATCAACACTCCCTGTAATTTCCACAAGTTCTTCACCGATTGCTTTGAAATTTGAACACAACGTTCTATTCGAATACTTGTGTGTTTTTATATACCTACTATTTAGATGCCAAACCTGTGACAGGTAAAAACATGCGTTTTTTGAAAAACAGCGCCATCTGTTGCACATAAGAGCAAGACACGATATACAAAATATGTTATATTTCCATTTCAATGTTTCCGATTGCATTGATAAATTGAATTTTCATAAATTTTTATTTATTTTCATTTAGATTTAATTATTGTGTGTGACGTTGCGTTGGAATTGAGCTGTGTTGTCTACCATACCATTCATTTCGTGGGTATAGCTTATTTGTTTCTTTTTCATTGTTTTTATTTCGTTTTTTTAACTGTTCTTATTTTTCAGTGCAATTGGTGGTGAAATTGAGGGGTGAACGATTGATCTGCGTTTGAATTGAAATATTTCGTTAGTATTTTTTGTTTGTTTTTTAAACAAGAAAATGGACAACACGTTTATTTCACAGCTGCAAATGTGCAACAAACAGCTATGAATCCACCAGCTACAACGTTAACCGTTTTCTTCACGTTATGTCAAAATGACACGTTTGCGAAAACACTGCTGTACTCGGAAGTGCCTCCGTATTACACATGGAATGCCAGTAGAAAATCATTTGATCGACGCAAACGAGGACAACGAGTCGACGGACATCCTGGCATATTCAAATAAACTACGATAGGCAGACTGTACACCGTACATCCCAATCAAGAAAAATGCTTCTTTCTTCGTATGCTGTTGGTAAATGTGCCCGGTCCAACATCTTTCCAGCCATTGAGATACATGCCACTTTCGGTAGTGCAAGTCAAGCTCGGAATTTATTGGAGAACGACCGACACTGGAATGTAGGCATTAATGACGCTTCCAACACGACACATCCAAATCAAATTCTTGCATTGTTTGCAATCATACTGACCACCGACTCTCCTTCATCTCCAACAGAGTTATGGGAGAAATATAAATCGCACATGGCTGAAGATATTATCCGTCGTTGAAAAGTGTGGGAATTAAATTAAACCTCATTAAACAGTGATTGTTGCAAATTGTGCTGGTTCTCTTAGGGTCTTGTCTGTGTGATAAGATCAGCCCTGTGTATTGCAAATCCTAACTCCTAGATTTAACATCGATCATCTGATAGCTGGAGGTGGACGCTATCCATTAATATGGGTATAGTACTGGGTCTCCTCGCTCACATGTACAGCCTATCTGCCACGCTGACCATCATCTACAGCAGCTGCTGTGTGTATGAGCGTGTCAGGGTGTGAATCTGTATGCAAGTACAATTTCCGAGTATTGTTAAAAAAGTGTGCACTCATTAATTTGGTAATTAGTAATTACCCGATCTTGGATTATCATAGTATCTCACAACAAGTTTTCTGGGGGAGTGTCCAAAGGGATCGTGGAATGTGTTAATCTAACACTTTCGCGCTCTTGGCGCTCAAAAAAAAAACAATACCCCAGATGCTTTCGGCACTTCGCGCGCCTACGCGGTAAGACCGAAAAAGTGTACACTATTTTGACTGTCCTGACAATAATTGAAGGCGCACGTATTTAAATTTGGTATCACTGTGTTCGCAATGAAATTGTCTATAAGAGCATACCTATAAAATGCCGCCCAATCATAAGGAGTATCAACACCAAATAAAAAACTATGCAGATCACTCGCCGAGAGCGCCAAACAGCAACAAAATGTTTCCACTCTCTTAATGGTTGCGAAGCCTACAGTTGTCCTACATCGCTAATTTTGGTATCATTGGAATCGCAATAAAATTCTCTACACGGACATATGCATATGAATGTTTAATATAGGTAATTGCCCACCCGCAAGAGTGTGTGAAGTGGAGAGTAGTTAGCCGCGAGCGCACTGGCGAAAACACAGGGGGAAAATCATGCTTGGAAAGTTTATACGTTTCTTGACCCTACTTTTCTATGTACGTATTTCTTTTTTATACCAATGTGTTCGCAATAAAATTTTCTATAAGATGAAATGTATAACATTTGTACAAAGCATGTGTAAGAGAAGCGCCAAATATAGAACCACGTCGCTCAGTATGAGTTCGTGGCAGAAACGAACGCATTGTTTTCGTTCGTTTGATGTTTGTCATGTTTATACTTATTGAAACATTTTATAATTTGTATGACAGTGATCGCAGTAAAATTCCCTACACAGACATATACATAACACATACAAATATTTCCCACGTGTTGGATATATCAACGGCTAAAGGGAACCCACTGCCACACGCTCGCCACACCCCCAAACATACTTTGTGTATTTTTTTTTACTCATAGAAGTTTATGTGATATAATATTCATTCTGGTACCAAAAAATTCGCAAATAAATTCTCTATAAAACGTATATAACCTGAGAGTATCCCCATCCATTTCGGTTAAAAAATGGAATTTATAGAAATATTTTTTCGATGGACGAGAAAAGTAGGCTGTTATGCGGAATCGTAAGAAAAAACGGCGACGAGTTATCTCTAATCTAAAGCGCGAAAGTGTTCTGTCTGCTTGACAGCTCTTAACCTTCCTTGGCCTGTCATTAGTGATTGTAATTGTCCGCGTGAGCCAGTAACCATGTTCTGCGTAATGTGCCTTAGAGCCTCTTCTTCTATGATCCCACCTGCAAGTCAATGGTAAGTTCTCAAGAATTGGCGGTAGCAAGTAATAGTGCAAGGAATAAAGGGGGGTAAACAAGATGCAATTACACCTTCACCAATATATCATCTATGGAAGTATAACTACACCTATGTACACAGCGTTGCGTTCACCCAGGACACTCAATATATCTGCAGTGTTCCTCAAAACCCAGTGAGTCCACTATCTTCACGTATACGTCGTCCACGCTCAGTGTTATTCACCGTCGAGTTCACCTTCCTCAACATGAGCCAGTCCACACACCGTATCGTCACAATGTCCCAATACCCCACATTTGATCTCCAGAAACACTGGCAGAGAGCTTCAGCAACACATTGAAAGAGGTCACAAATAATCACTTCCAGGGTCTTTAACACCCTGACATAAGTTTCTAGCAACACACTAGCAGCACTTCTCAGCAGACGACCACTACTGTCGTCTGGTAACTCCTCTTGGCCAAATTCCGGGTACGTCGGTCCACACAAACATTGCCTAATTACAAGAGCCAACTGCGTGCTTAATACCGATGGCGGCCACTTGTCCTCACAGGAAACGTCAAGAGTTCTGGACTGCCCAAGGTAAACTGATTTCCAGAGTGCAATAACCTTCTACGTCACATCTGTGAACATAAAAGTCAATAGCAAGACGGAAGACAAGGAGAACATAGGATGGAAACCTTTCACTTGGGAACGGTGAAATGTTAATGGATAAAATTTAGATGGGGTTGATATCGTAACGTCACTCACCAAAGATCATCACCAACGATCTCACCTCCTAACTGAGATATGAAGCAGGAGTCTTTCACAGGCGTCACACCTCCTACAACAGATGACGTTGTCTTCGTCTAACTTGATGCCTTGGAGTTGGAGTACAAGTCCATAGATGGCGCTGATATCGTCACTCCTCACTCCAGCAATGGTGTTGATACCATAACAGTGATTGACAGGTGACGTATTGTGTGTGTGTGTGTGTGAATGATTTAGGATGCTAACATCTGGTACAGGTATTGAGAAGAGATTCACTACTACGGTTGTCTCAGTGGCACAAAAGTAAATAGTGGTTTTCTGTGTGGCACACTAATATTGATATCAAGTCTAAATAATATTTATATTATATATAATATAATAATTTTTTATATAAAATTTTAAAATAATATTTTAGATTTAGTGTTAACTAACAGGGAAACACAAATTAAGGACATGGAAATAGGGAGTGAGCTAGGGAACAGTGATCATAAAGAAATCAGATTTATCATAGAATGGAATAGATCTGTAGGAGATAATTCTGTTAAAGTGCCAGATTTTCGAAAAGCTGATTATAATAGCCTAGAAATTTTTTGGGTCAAATTGACTGGAATGTCTTGGGGATGGGGTGTGGGCGAGATGTGAACCCAGTAACAGGTGACGGAAATGGGGATTTCGATGTTGATTCAAAATATAGCCTATTTAAAAATATTCTAAGCAAAGCCCAGGAACGTAGTATACAATATAAATTGAATAGATCGAATACTAATGATCCAAAGTGGATAACAAAGGATCTGAAGAACCTTACAGGTAAAAAGAGAGCGTGGTACAAAAGGATTAAGAATGGGGAAGTTAGATTAGAAAGGGAATTCGTTCAACTGGTTAGAAATGTTAAAAAAGAGATTAGGAAAGCAAAAAGAAACTACGATGTTCGCATAGCAGGGCAAGCGAGACAAATCCTAAAGGGTTTTATCAGTTATATCAAACTAAGACTAGGGAAAGGATAGGTCCATTAAAAACTGAGACAGGGCAGATAACGGATAATGACGAGGAGATGAGTAGTATTTTTAATAAATATTTTATATCTGTATTTACTAAAGAGGAGCTTAACAATATGCCTTCAGCCGAACAAATATATGTGGGTGGGGACGAGGACAGGTTGACAAGTTTAGCAGTTACCAGGGAGGACGTAATATAACAAATAGTAAAACTAAAACCAAACAAATCCCCAGGGCCGGATGAAGTGTTTGCCTGGATGCTTAAAGAATGCAAAGAGGAGATTTCCGAGCCACTGCCTACCATATTTAATAAATCAATAGAGTTAAGTAGAGTGCCAGAGTCATGGAAGGTAGCTAATATGGTAAACAATTTTTAAGAAAGGAGATAGTTCACTTGCGTCAAACTATCAGCCAATTAGCCTAACGTTTAATGTGGGAAAGTGTGGGATCTTGATGATTGTGGTTTATTGTGGGATCATTATTGCAATAATGGAAGGATTAGTAAAAGATTTGGTGAGTCTGGTTGGAGCTCTGAGAGCAGAGATGGATTCCCTGCGGGAGGAGGTACGACGGCTACGACTTCGGGAGGAAACGAAGGAGGAGGCCAGTGTTGACGGGACCTCATTAAGAAGGACTGACGAGACCAGTATTAAGAAGTCATCGTCTTGGGTAGTTGTGAAAGACAGGGGTCTTAAGAAGACCTTGGCAAAACCGACAACTAATAGCCTACACCTAAGAACTTTTAACGCATTTGACGTATTAGAGGACGAGTGCAGTGTTGAACCTGTTGTTCAACGAGGTGGCAAAGACAAAGTAACGAGGAGCACTGAAGCGCAGGTCCCTCAAACTGCTCGAAAGGAAAAGGGAGAATCGAAGCGAATTTTGGTTGTGGGAGATTCCCAGGTGAGGTATTTAGACAGAACGTTTTGTGCCAGAGATAGGGGGAACAGATTAAGGGTTTGCTATCCGGGAGCTGGAATTGGTGATATTGTTGGAAACATGAATGATATTATGACAGGAAATAGAAACAAACCCATTATTTGTATTAGTGCAGGGGGTAATGATGTTGGACGAGTTAGGAGTGAGGAACTAATACTGAGATTCAGGACAGCCATTGAATTAGTTAGGAGCAAGGGAGGAATCCCGATCATATGTGGCATTCTTCCAAGAAAGGGAGTAGGAAATGAATGGATATCGAGGGCACTTGGTGTCAATTGCCGGCTGGAAAGATATTGCAAATCAAATGCAATATCTTTCATAGACAACTGGGAACACTTCTATGGAAGAAATGGAATGTATGCTCGTGATGGGGTGCATCTATCGAGAGCTGGGGTTGTTGCTGTTGCGAACTCGTTGGAAGACGTGGTTAGAGGTGTTTGTTTGGGTTTAAACTGTTAGCTGATAGAGGTATGGGAATTGATTTGGAGGAAGGAGATAATAAAAGTACGTGTTTGTGGGAGAAAGGAATTGGCAAAATGATCAGGGAAAGAGAAGGGCCTCAAAATAACAATTCACTTAGGGTATATTACACTAACAGTAGAAGTCTAAGAAATAAAATTAACGAATTAAATGCTCTTGTCTGCACAGAAAAAAAGATATTATTGCACTTACCGAAACGTGGATGAATGTAGAAAATAGAGAACTATTAGCTGAATATCAAATAAATGGATTTAAACTATTTCACACAGATAGATATATTAGACGAGGAGGAGGAGTAGCCATATATGTTAGGGACAATTTGAAATGTAGTCTCAAAGAGGGAATCAAAACTGAGCCACACACAGAAACTATTTGAATAGAATTATACGAAAAAGCAAATAATATTATAATAGGAGTTATATATATATAGGCCACCAAACTTAGACAGAATGGAAGCAAAGCATCTATCGGATGAAATATCTAGGGCATCTAGATCTAACAGTATTTACGTCATGGGTGACTTTAATTTTAGTGGAATAAACTGGTTGAACAAAACAGGGAATAGTGAAGCAGAAGATTTTCTAGAATTAATTGAAGATTGTTTTCTTACGCAACACATTAAGGAACCAACACGGGAAAATAATATTTTAGATTTAGTGTTAACTAACAGGGAAACACAAATTAATGACATCAAAATAGGGAGTGAGCTAGGTAACAGTGATCACAAAGAAATCAGATTTAGCATAGAATGGAATAGACCAGTAGGAGAAAATTCTGTTAAAGTGCCAGATTTTCGAAAAGCTGATTTTAATAGCCTTAGAAATTTTTTGGGTCAAATTGATTGGAAAGTCTTGGGTATGGGGTGTGGGCCGGTCTTGGAGCGAGACATGAACCCAGCGATAGGTGACTTAAATGGGGATTTCGATGTGGATTCAATATATAACTTATTTAAGAATATTCTAAACAAAGCACAGGAACGTAGTATACCATACAAATTGAATAGATCGAATACCAATGACCCAAAGCGGATAACAAAGAATTTGAAGAACCTTATAGGTAAAAAGAGAGCTTGGTACAAAAGGATTAAAAAAGGGGAGGTCACTTTAGAACAGGAATTCGTACAACTGGTTAGAAATGTTATAAAAGAGATAAGGAAAGCAAAAAGAAACTATGAAGTTCGCATAGCAGGGCAAGCAAAGGCAAATCCTAAAGGGTTTTTTCAGTTATATCGTACTAAGACTAGGGAAAGCATAGGTCCATTAAAAACTGAGACAGGTCAAATAACAGATAGTGATGAAGAGATGAGTAGTATTTTTAATAAATATTTTGTATCTGTATTTACTAAAGAGGAACTTAACAATATGCCTTCAGCCGAACAAGTCTATGTGGGTGGGGACGAGGACAGGTTGACGAGTTTAACAGTTACCAGGGAGGATGTTCTTAAACAAATAGTAAAACTCAAACCAAACAAATCCCCAGGGCCAGATGAAGTGTTTGCCAGGGTGCTTAAAGAATGCAAAGAGGAGCTTTGTGACCCACTGTCAACCATATTTATAAATCAATAGAGTCAGGCAGAGTGCCAGAGTCATGGAAGGTAGCTAATGTCGTACCAATTTTTAAGAAAGGAGATAGATCACTTGCGTCAAACTATCGGCCAATTAGCCTAACGTCTATTGTGGGAAAGTTATTTGAATCAATAATTGCAAATACAATTCGTCTCCATCTTGAAAAACATAAATTAATAAATGAGTCGCAACATGGTTTTACAAATGGCCGTTCATGTTTAACAAATTTGCTAACTTTTTATTCCAGCATAGTTGAGGCAGTTGATAGTGGTAAGGATTGTGATGTTGTGTACCTTGATTTTAGCAAAGCTTTTGATACAGTGCCACATGAAAGACTAATTAAAAAAATAGAGGCTCATGGTATTGGGGGTGCTATATTAACTTGGATTAGGGCATGGCTATTCCATAAGAACATAAGAACATAAGAACAAAGGTAACTGCAGAAGGCCTATTGGCCCATACGAGGCAGCTCCTATTCTATAACCACCCAATCCCACTCATATACTTGTCCAACCCGTGCTTGAAACAATCGAGGGACCCCACCTCCACAATGTTACGCGGCAATTGGTTCCACAAATCAACAACCCTGTTACTGAACCAGTATTTACCCAAGTCTTTCCTAAATCTAAACTTATCCAATTTATACCCATTGTTACGTGTTCTGTCCTGTGTTGATACTTTTAATACCCAAAGGAAACAGAGAGTTAGTATAAATGGGGTTAAGTCAGAGTGGGATAATGTTGTTAGTGGAGTACCTCAGGGCTCTGTCCTGGGACCTCTGTTGTTTATAATATATATAAATGATTTAGATTCAGGTTTGAGTAGCAACATTTGCAAATTTGCCGATGATACGAAAATCGGTAGGGAAATTAATTCGGAGGAGGACTCACTATCACTTCAAGTTGATCTAGATAGGGTTTTGAAATGGTCAAATGATTGACAAATGCAGTTTAATGCTGATAAATGTAAAGTTCTGAGGCTAGGAAATGATGATAGAGTTACAAGATACGAGCTAGATGGTGTTGAGATTGCGAAGTTGGATTGCGAAAAGGATCTGGGAGTTATGATTAGTAAGAATTTAAAACAAAAGGATCAATGCATGAATGTTCGTAATAAGGTGAATAAGACACTGGGATTTATTAATCGAAGCGTTAGTAACAAGACACCTGGTGTGGTTCTTAAGCTATATCTTGCTCTGGTTAGGCCCCATTTAGATTATGCAGTTCAGTTTTGGTCGCCGTATTATAGAATGGATATAAATTCACTTGAACGTGTCCAACGTAGGATGACTAAGTTAATTCCCCAAATTAGAAATCTTTCATATGAAGAAAGATTAACAAAGCTTAAGTTGCATTCACTGGAAAGGCGAAGAGTTAGGGGTGACATGATAGAGGTTTACAAGTGGATGAATGGACATAACAGGGGGGATAATAATAGGGTATTAAAAATATCAACACAAGACAGAACACGAAACAATGGGTATAAATTGGATAAGTTTAGATTTAGGAAAGACTTGGGTAAATACTGGTTCAGTAACAGGGTTGTTGATTTGTGGAACCAATTGCCGCGTAACGTGTTGGAGGTGGTGTCCCTCGATTGTTTCAAGCGCGGGTTGGACAAGTATATGAGTGGGATTGGGTGGTTATAGAATAGGAGCTGCCTCGTATGGGCCAATAGGCCTTCTGCAGTTACCATTGTTCTTATGTTCTTATGTTCAAGCTCTCTTTTTACCTATAAGGTTCTTCAAATTCTTTGTTACCCACTTTGGGTCATTGGTATTCGATCTATTCAATTTGTATGGTATACTACGTTCCTGTGCTTTGTTTAGAATATTCTTAAATAAGTTATATATTGAATCCACATCGAAATCCCCATTTACGTCACCTATCGCTGGGTTCATGTCTCGCTCCAAGACCGGCCCACACCCCATACCCAAGACTTTCAAATCAATTTGACCCAAAAAATTCTAAGGCTATTAAAATCTGCTTTTCGAAAATCTGGCACTTTAACAGAATTTTCTCCTACAGGTCTATTCCATTCTATGCTAAATCTGATTTCTTTGTGATCACTGATCCCTAGCTCACTCCCTATTTCCATGTCATTAATTTGTGTTTCCCTGTTAGTTAACACTAAATCTAAAATATTATTTTCCCGTGTTGGTTCCTTAATGTGTTGCGTAAGAAAGCAATCGTCAATTAATTCTAGAAAATCTTCTGCTTCACTATTCCCTGTTTTGTTCAACCAGTTTATTCCACTAAAATTAAAGTCACCCATGACGTAAATACTGTTAGATCTAGATGCCCTAGATATTTCATCCGATAGATGCTTTGCTTCCATTCTGTCTAAGTTTGGTGGCCTATATATATATAACTCCTATTATAATATTATTTGCTTTTTCGTATAATTCTATCCAAATAGTTTCTGTGTGTGGCTCAGTTTTGATTCCCTCTTTGAGACTACATTTCAAATTGTCCCTAACATATATAGCTACTCCTCCTCCTCGTCTAATATATCTATCTGTGTGAAATAATTTAAATCCATTTATTTGATATTCAGCTAATAGTTCTCTATTTTCTACATACATCCAGGTTTCGGTAAGTGCAATAATATCTATTTTTTCTGTACAGACAAGAGTATTTAATTCGTTAATTTTATTTCTTAGACTTCTACTGTTAGTGTAATATACCCTAAGTGAATTGTTATTTTGAGGCCCTTCTCTTTCCCTGATCATTTTGCCAATTCCTTTCTCCCACAAACACGTACTTTTATTATCTCCTTCCTCCAAATCAATTCCCATACCTCTATCAGCTAACAGTTTAAACCCAAACAAACACCTCTAACCACTTCTTCCAACGAGTTCGCAACAGCAACAACCCCAGCTCTCGATAGATGCACCCCATCACGAGCATACATTCCATTTCTTCCATAGAAGTGTTCCCAGTTGTCTATGAAAGATATTGCATTTGATTTGCAATATCTTTCTAGCCGGCAATTGACACCAAGTGCCCTTGACATCCATTCATTTCCCACTCCCTTTCTTGGAAGAATGCCACATATGATCGGGATTCCTCCCTTGCTCCTAACTAATTCAATGGCTGTCCTAAATCTCTGTATTAGTTCCTCACTCCTAACTCGCCCAACATCATTACCCCCTGCACTAATACAAATAATGGGTTTGTTCCCATTTCCCATCATAATATCATTCATGTTTTGAACAATATCACCAATTCCAGCTCCCAGATAGCAAACCCTTAATCTGTTCCCCCTATCTCTGGCACAAAACGTTCTGTCTAAATACCTCATCTGGGAATCTCCCACAACCAAAATTCGTTTCGGATGTTGTGTACCTTGACTTTAGCAAAGCTTTTGATACAGTGCCACATGAAAGACTCATTAAAAAAATAGAGACTCATGGTATTGGGTGTGGTATATTAAGTTGGATTAGGGCATGGCTATTCCAAAGGAAACAGAGAGTTAGTACAAATGGGGTTAAGTCAGAGAGGGATTATGTTGTTAGTGGAGTACCTCAGGGCTCTGTCCTGGGACTTCTGTTGTTTATAATATATATAAATGATTTAGATTCAGGTTTGAGTAGCAACATCTGCAAATTTGCAGATGATACAAAAATCGGTAGGGAAATTAACACGGAAGAAGACTCACTGTCACTTCAAGTTGATCTAAATAGGATTTTTGAAATGGTCAAAAGATTGGCAGATGCAGTTTAATGCTGATAAATGTAAAGTTCTGAGGCTAGGTAATGATGATAGAGTTACAAGATACGAGCTAGATGGTGTTGAGATTGCGAAGTCGGATTGCGAAACGGATCTGGGAGTTATGATTAGTAAGAATTTAAAACAAAAGGTTCAATGCCTGAGTGTTCGTAATAAGGCAAGTAGGACACTGGGATTTATTAATCGAAGCGTTAGTAACAAGACACCTGGTGTTGTTCTTCAGTTATATCTTGCTCTGGTTAGGCCCCATTTAGATTATGCATTTCAGGTTTGGTCGCTAAACTATAGAATGGATATAAATTACCTTGAACGTGTCCAGCGTAGGATGACTAAGTTAATTCCCCAAATTAGAAATCTTTCATATGAAGAAAGATTAACAAAGCTTAATTTACATTCACTGGAAAGGCGAAGAGTTAGGGTACAGGCATGTAGCAAAGTATGTGGAAGAGCCCATAATATGCCTGAAATGCTGCAGATGGGGGCATAAATCCTGGAGCTGTCAAAATGATCCACGATGTCGTTTCTGCGGAAAGTCTCACCTCTCTAATGTGTGTAGAAACAGACTTAATCTGGGTGAGAAAATAGTTCCCAGATGCTGCAACTGTGGAGGCGTTCACAATGCCAGCTCGGCTGTGTGTAGCAAGAGGCCGAGTATGGGTGTTATCCGGCCGGTGAATGTTACAGAGCAGGCAAGAGCTCTTACCCAGACACCGGGAGCACAGCAAAACAGTCTGCCCCAAACAGCACCAGTGAAACGGACGAATGCGTGGGTAAAGGAGTCTCCTTTACTTCGTCAGGCTCAAGCAACAAGCAGCCACGCCACCACTCAGGACTCCGGCAGTGACAGTGTAACGGTGAGTGAAGTGGCTACTGTGGCTCAGAAAGAGGGTCATAATAATATGGCCAAGGAGGTGTGGGCTGAACTAAGAAAAGTTGGTGAGTTCCTCCAAAATCTTGGGCAGAGAATCGAGTCCATCGAGGCGAAATTAAACGTTCAGGAGGTCAAGGAAATTCACAAAACTGTGAAAGAAAATCAGGATATAGTGGTTGAGGGCAATAATGAAATATTGAGTGCTGAAATGAAAGAAAGTGAAGTGTGTGTGAATGATGGTAGTCGTAGTGAAAGGAAGAACCCTATAATTACACATAAAATGAAGGAATCATTTGGGCCAATAATGGACATCTCAGGGCTGAAAAAATCTCTTGAGAATCGCAATGTCGCTTTTACTGGTGAACTTGGGAGGAGGTGGGAGATGTTATGCCAGGTATGGCTATCATTTAGTGAATTTATAGGGAATGACTTAGGCAGTGAATTGATTAATAATGGATCACCCTAGACTGAAAGTTTTGTCATGGAATGTTAATGGTTTAAGAAACAGGGTTACAGATGTTCATTGTTATGTGATGGGAAATGATATTGATGTTGTGGCTCTCCAGGAGACAGGGGATAGGAATGAAGGCTTATTGAAATTAAATGGTTATAAAGGGTTTCACCTCTTCGCCGCAAATAACATCAGAGGCACGTCAATTTATGTAAAGAACTCCATACCAGCAGAGTTAGTAGAACCGCCATCAAAAACGCAAGGTATAGAGAGTGTCTGTGTTAAATTATCATTAAGGGAAGGGGAATTTATTGTAGTTAATTTGTATGTATCCAGGAACTGCTTCGACGCCAACTATCTACCTGACTGCATTTATACTGATCCTTCACTGGTCATTGGGGACCTTAATGCTCGGCACACAAGCCTTGGGACAGTGGGTAGCATTAGTACTAATGGGGTCAAGTGGTTACAGTTTCTACAAGATCATCCAGATACCTGTCTATTGGGAAACAATGAACCAACTCACATCAGGGGAGGACGGCTTGACTATGCCTGCATTTTAAACTCTCAGGGGATTATGGGGGAGGCTCGGGTTGTTCGGGAACTACTTAGTGACCACTTTGCCTTGAACGTTGAATTACCACTGGGGAAAAAACAAGTCCACTTTCAAAGGAAAAGGCTAAATATTAATAAAGATATGAAAAATTATTTTATTCAAAATATGGGAGATTGGTATCAACAATACACGCCGCTCTGCGTTGATAGTTTTTACGAGGATATGGTCGAGAACATAGAGAAATTAGTACAGAGGGAAAATAACGAGGGCAGGGGAAGCAAGACGCATGGACCTAAGAAATTTAAATATTCCAATGATCAGCAAGTCAAGGGGTGGGAGAGAATGCTACGGAGTGCACATAAAGAATGGATAAAAAATGGAATGAGGGATGAAGAGAAAAATACAATGTTGGAAGTGGCTAGGGAATGCAGTCAGGTGAGGAAGGAGGCGCGGGACAGATACTGGCAAGACTTTGCTCAGTCCATTGGTAATACTAAGAACCTTAAAGACATATGGAGAGCAGTAAATAAAGTCAGGGGTTGTAAGACCAAATTCATTGCTCACTCAGATCCAGGGAAGGTTGCTAATGAGTTAGTAGATAAATGGGCTAGTGCTGCTGGTATGGAGTCCTTACCTGCAGACACGAGAATCACCATTGAGTCATGGGAAAATATTAGAAATGGAGTAACTTTATGTGCCTTAAATACAAGATCTATAGCGTGCACTGAGATAACTCACGATGAGCTACTGGATGCTATAAAAAGTGGCAGCTCTACTGCTCCTGGGAAAGATGGAGTAACGTATGACATTCTTAATTATTTAGCCGGTATGAAACCTAGTCCCTTACTTGATTTGTTTAATATGAGTTATAGAGAGGGAAAGTTACCAAGAAAATGGAAAGAGGCAGTCATCATTCCTATCCCTAAGTCAAACGGTGGCTACAGACCTGTCTCCTTATTATCCTGCTTTTGTAAAATGATGGAAAGGATTTTGTTAAATAGGCTACTCTACCTTGTAGGTGATAACATGTCCAGTAATCTCTTTGGTTTTATCAAAGGCAAAAGTACTGCGGATTGTCTCTTAAAGTGTTTGTCTAATATGGATGACAATTGTAGAGTTTTTGTTGATCTACAAGGAGCATTTGATAAAGCCAATGGGGAAGTAATCTTATACGAATTAGCCAATCTGGGAATAACAGGGAGATTGTTACACTGGATAGGGGATTATCTACAAGGCAGAAAAGGTCAGGTGTATTATCAGGGATGCATGTCTGAGGAACGGAGGTTTCAGTTAGGTACCCCACAAGGGGGAGTATTAAGTCCCACCTTATTCAATGTATTAATGAACAGATTAGCATCAGAAATGTATCCTCCAGGGGTCACGACGATCATATATGCTGATGACATTCTTATACAAGGCACTTCCGGGAACAAAATTCAAACTGCTCTTAACATACTTGGTACAACCTGTCACAAGTTAGGCTTAGTTATAAATGCAGATAAAACCAAATATGAGTATAGGAAACGAAGAAATATAACACTTACTCTAAATGGTGTGGAACTGAGCCGTGTTCAGAAGTACAAGTATCTGGGCATGTATGTTGGATACACATGTGAGAGTAAGAATGCTGAAATAAATCATATCAGCACCTTATGTAAAGCCCGTCTGCATCCTCTAAAAGCACTGGCTTTTTCTGGTAAAGGTGTTGGGGTACCTATCTTACGGATGTTATACATAAGCACTGTTCGGTCCCTGATAGACTACGCAGCACCCGTTTTGTCTTACACAGGCCAAGGCAGAATTCAAAAAATAGAGCTGATACAGAACGAGGCTATGAGGATTATTCTTGGATGTCAAAGAAATGCAATGATTGAAATAATGAGAATGGAATTAAATTTACAGAGTGTGTGTGATAGAGTCCGTGACATTAACACTAGAGTAGCTATTCGTTTCATGCGGAGAAAAGGAGGGGATAAGCTGTTTGAGAGTGTTCAGACCTGCTTGAGTGACGTACACACTTCCAGGAAACTGAGGGAGACACGCTACACGAGGGGATTAGCTCATGACCTCAGGGAATACGATGTACTTGACTGCTGTAAACCCTCTCGACAGGGAAATATGTCTGCTCCCTGGAAAGTACAGAAAATAGACGTCGAAATTATACCCCTCAATGTGAAAAAGATTCATCATGAACCGGGACAATTACGGTGTATGTATGGAAGCATGATATCCCGGTTACCAAGAGGCAACAGTTTACATGTATATTGCGACGGGTTGGTGGTGGAGGATGGCAGGGCAGGGTGTGGTGTCCTAATAAGGGAATATACGGAGTTTGGGACTGTGGACAGGAAAATTGAACTCCGGCTTAGTAATTATATATCATCCACACAAGCTGAACTGCAGGCCATTCTGGCGTGTTTGGAGGAAGTACGTCATGACGACAAAAATGTTTTTGTATTTGTCGATAGCCGAGGAGCACTGGAGTCCTTAAACAGTCGAAACCCAGTCTTCATGTCTATAGTTGAGGATTGTAAGAGAAGAATAGCTGAGATACAGCTGAAAGGTCATAGTGTGAAATTCATGTGGATTCCATCTCATGTTGGAATAGTGCTCAACGAGGTGGCGGATGACTTGGCCAAACGTGCCACATCAAAACCACAAATTGACATTGAATGTGAATTCACAATGAGACAAATAAGAAGCAAAATCAGAAATATTCAGGCACAGGCAGGAGTGGAGAGGAGAGGGATAATGTATGAGAGAAGTCTAACCATGCAACACTACATGTATGTGAGTCAAAACACCCTTTTCACTTATGGTAAAAGGAGAAATGCTTGGAGTGACTCTGTGTACATGCGGCTCAGGCTTGGGTACAAATATTACTGGGAATATGGGATAGGCGTTCATGATAATGACACGAAGTGTAAACTATGTGGTATGTTAAGGTCTCACACCCTTGCCCATTATGTTCTTGATTGTCCGTTGATTAATGTATATAGAAACACTGAGATAAGGACTGTTCCTGAGCAAATAGCCTGGATGTGTCACAAAGGAAAGGTTGATGATATTCTTGAGAGATATAAGAATTTTGCACCAAGACTGTAATATTTTGTTGAATTATCCGTGATATTTTGTTGAATTATCCGTATAACTAGGTCATAAAAGTATTTGTGTACGTCTGATACCATATCACTTGTGAAGGAGGAAATGTACATGTTTATCTCTCAGAATGTTTGGTAACAGGCTTATTGTTTGTGATGTGTGTCTATGTATGTACTAATACATTGTACTGAACGGGGTGAGAATAGCTTGAGCTACCTCATCCCTTTGTGTGTATTTTACCTCAATAAACTTATTTCATTTCATTTCAATTTCAATTCAATTTCAAGAGTTAGGGGTGACATGATAGAGGTTTACATGTGGATGAATGGACATAACAAAGGGGATATAAATAGGGTATTAAAAGTATCAACACAAGACAGAACACGAAAAAATGGGTATAAATTGGATAAGTTTAGATTTAGGAAAAACTTGGGTAAATACTGGTTTGGTAACAGAGTTGTTGATTTGTGAAACCAATTACTGCGTAACGTGGTGGAGGTGGGGTCCCTCGATTGTTTCAAGCGTGGGTTAGACAAGTATATGAGTGGGATTGGGTGGTTATAAATAGGAACTGCCTCGTAATGACCAATAAGCCTTCTGCAGTTGCCTTTGTTTTTATGTTCTTATGTTCTTAAATTGTGTTTGTAATTATTGTGTGGTGTTGGATTGTCCCAGTGATATCCTTGGTAGTGATTCATTAATGTAATTAGTAAAATTATTATTGTAATTAGTAAAGTCATTATTTTCTTTGACAGCTGTCGGTTGACAGTGTATTAAGCTGTTAATTGATTGTTTCGTCTAATTGATAAACAATATATTAATGTAATTAAGTGATTGTTAATTGGCGAGGTGACAGTGATAAACGTAATTGTCTTTGATTGGACACTTGTCTGGGTGAAAATGACGTTGATGTAACTGTTGATTTGTTGACCATCTAAGTGACCGTAATTAATATAATTGTGGTTAATTAATTAATGATAATTAATTGAAAAATTAAATGTTAATTGTATATGTTTTGGTTGCTGTTCAAGTTACATGTGTTACGTAGGTGATTGAATGTCTTGGTGGCATTGATTGTTAAAGCAATTGTTGGTATTGTTGTGTGTCCTAATGACACTGTTATGTATGCATTTATATATGTTGATGTATTGTGGTAGTGAAGTATTTTGATATTTGCCAAGAATGTGCACGAAGTGTTTCAGGTTAGTAAACTGTTGCTGATGACCTGTCCGGTGGGTCGAGGCCTTGATTTCCTTTACACCTGTCAGGTGGTGGGTCAGGAGACCTACTGCAACAGTGGGTCGAGGCCTTATGAGTCTATACACCTGTCAGGTGGGGGGTCAGGAGACCTACTGCAACAGTGGGTTGATGCCTTATGACTCTATACACCTGTCAGGTGGTGGGTCAGGAGACCTACTGCAACAGTGGGTCGAGGCCTTATGACTCTATACACCTGTCAGGTGGTGGGTCAGGAGACCTACTGCAACAGTGGGTCGAGGCCTTATGACTCTATACACCTGTCAGGTGGTGGGTCAGGAGACCTACTGCAATTGTGGTATTGACAGATTTGAAATGACACACTTGAATTAACGTAATGTGGGTGCCTGTGTATTAGTAGGTAGTGGAATAAACCTATTTTTGCTATTACACTTGCCTTTGACATCATTCCCCATTCTGCAGAACGGCCCCATTTCACATCACATTCCAATTGTCTCTTAAGTTGGTTCAGGTTCCAGCTCCTAACCCCAAACATCTTTATATAAATATTGGTGTGAGAATCCAAGCTCTACCGGCTATATTTGCTTGCATGCAAGTTGTAGAGAGAACGACCCAAGTGAGGATGGCTCTGTATTGGCTTGTGGGGGTGAATACCGTCTTGGTCTTCATCTCTACCTGACATACGGAACTCTTGGCGCAGCGGAAGCAAAACGCTCACGCTGCTCACTTTCTGGATCAGCGATTCCAATTGTGGAATTTGGAAGCCAGATTTCACAACTGGCTTCCCAGCGTGGAGGCCTGTGGGTTTGTAGTGACTCCCGAAGAGAACAACGTACATCTGGCATTTCCTACGTGGGCAACGCCTGGTTAATGAATGTACGCTCTCACACTGTGTCTGTCTCACTCTTTTTCTCTCTCTCTCTCTGTCTTATAAAAAATACAATTGTCTAATGTGTAGTTGGTTGGCGGCAAAAGCAGCTAAGTGGTGTGAAATACTAAAACAAGAATAGTTACCCTTACTCTGGTATATAAGTTGTTTGAGAAACTTTTAACGGTGTGGGAGAATTGTCTTTTTAATGCTAGTACGGGCAAATTATTGACATCAGGAATTTTCTGTTAATTTTCCTAACATCAGTGAATAATGGTGCAGATTACTTTTGTATATGAAACGTATATGACAATTTTTTGTATATGAAACGTTTGGCCTCCAGCTTTGAACAGACACACAAACAGACATTATCTCCTATGGTATAATTATAAAATATATATATTGCATTTTGTCAAATGATAAGTTTGGTGTGTTGTGTGACATGAGTGTTGCATAATGTTGGGATGCATAAGTGTGACTCTTACCATCATTATCTGTAGCGTTGATGTCTGCTCCAGCGTCGAGGAGGACCTTCACAGTGTTGTCATGACCAAGTGCGGCTACAAAGTGAAGGGCTGTCCAGCCTGTCAACAGATACCACAATTGTTATTATGCATAATCCATCACGATTCAAGTTGTTTCTGTAATATATTGAAATAAGCTGTTCGAGATGGACATTTCTTTTTACTTTTGTGAAGTGTACGGACTCCAAATATTATGCAAAATTATTTTCCACCCTAAATTTAAGAGAGGAAGATCGTGTTAAAATTTTTAACAATAGATCACCATTAAAATGTCCGACATCCCACCTGTACTTATATGAGCACTTATTACTTGCCTCGAGAGCGACAGTGATGCTATTGTCATGCCCGAAACTCTGTGAGTATTATTGGCTTGCAGCATAGTATATACTTGCCCTAATAAGAAATAAAACATTCTTCTTGTTCTCACCTAATTTTATTCACCAAATTGTGCTTGAGAGGGTTGAGCTTTGGCTCTTAGGTCCCGCCTCTAAACCGCCAACCAACTGATGTACAGATTCCTGAGCCTACTGGGTTCTATCATATCTACATATGAAACTGTGTATGAAGTCAGCCTCCACCATCTCACTTCCTACTGCATTCCGTTTATCAACTTCTCTGGCCCTGAAAAAGTTCTCTCTAATGTCTGTGTGGAATATTTGGGAACTCAGCTTCCACCTGTCCCCTTGTTCATGTACCACCTGTGTTAAATAATCCATCCTTGTCTATCATGTCAATTCCCCTGAGAATTTTGTATGTGGTGATCATGTCTCCACGAGCTCTTCTGTCTTCCAGCGACATGAGGTGCAGTTCCCGCCGCCGTTCCTCATAATTCATAACTTTTTCTCTTAGTTCCGGGACTAGCCTAGTGGCATACCTCTGAACTTTTTCCAGCTTCGTCTTGTGCTTGACTAGGTACGGGCTCCATGCTGGGGCTGCATACTCCAGGATTAGCCTTACATATGTTGTATACAAGGTTCTGAAGGATTCCTTACACAGGTTTCTGAAAGAAGTTCTGATGTTATCCTGCCTCACAAAGGCCACTGATGTTATTCTTTTTATGTGGGCTTCCGGAGACATGTTTGGTGTGATATCAACTCATAGACCTTTCTTTCTGCCCGTTTCGTGAACGACTTCATCTCCCATTCGGTATCAAATGTCTGGTTCCTATTTCCTCCTCCTAGTTTCATTACCTTACATTTACTTGGGTTGAACTTTAGTAGCCATTTGTTGGACCATTCCTTTAGTTTTTCTAGCTCATCTTGTACCCTCATACTATCTTCCTCTGTCTTGATTTTCCTCATAGTTTTTGCATCGTTAGCAAACATTGAGAGAAACGAGTCAATTCCTTCTGGGAGATCATTTACGTATTTCAGAATCAGTACAGGTCCAAGGACTGATCCATGTGGAATTCCACTGGTGATTCCTCGCCACTCCCAGACCTCACCCCTCACAGTGACTCGCTGTGTCCTGTTGCTTAGGTACTCCTTTATCCAGTGGAGTACTTTCCTTTTACTCCGGCCTGCATCTCCAGTTTTGTCCTAGTCTCTTTTGTGGTACTGTGACAGAGGCTTTCTGACAGTCAAGAAATATGCATTCTGCCCAGCCCTCTCTCTAGTACCAAACTTTTGTTGCCTGGTCATAGAACTCAATTAAACCTGTTAGGCATGATTTGGCATCTCTGAATCCTTGTTGACGTTGCATTACAAAGTTCTTTCTCTCAAGATGTTCTACTAGCTTTTTACGCACAATCTTCTCCATCATCTTGCATGGAATGCAAGTTAGTGACACTGGCCTGTAGTTCAGTGCCACCTGCCTTTCACCCCTCCTGTATATTGGAAGTTCATTGGCGGTCTTCCAAATTTTTGGCAGTTCACCTGTTTCCAGTGATTTGTTGTACACCATGGAGAGTGGGATGCATAGAGCTTCTGATCCTTCCTTTAGAATCCATGGAGAAATTCCATCTGGACCAATAGCCTTTGTCACAACCAAATCAGGCAGATGCTTCCTCTCCTCCCCACTGGTAGTCACAAACTCCTCTAGTGGTGTCCTGTTTTGATATTCCCTCTCTTATCTCTAGGACTTCTCCTTACACAGAAGTGAAAACCTCCTGGAATATCGTACTGAGTTCCTCACACACTTCCTTGTTGTTTGTAGTGAATCTTTCTGCCCATATCATCAGTTTCATTACTTGTTCCTTCACTATTGTTTTCCTCCTGATGTGGTTATGCAGCAGTTTGGGTTGAGTCTTTGCCGTGCTCGCTATGTCATTTTCATATTGCCTCTCTACCTCTTTTCTCACCCAGATGTATTCATTCCCGGCATTCTGGTATCTTTTTCAGCTCTCTAGTGTTCTGTTGTTTCTATAGTTTCTCCACAAGCCTTTACTTAGTGGATTTGCTAGCTTACATCCTTGATTAAACCACGGGTTTCTCATTTGCATTTCATTTCCCCTTGTATTGGGACGAACTTGTCTGCTGCACTTCTGTGTGATGTAGTCCATCATGTCTTGAGCCGTCTTTCCTCTAATATTCAAGATAACAGTATGACCAGATACTCAAACATCAGTACACTGTGTGTGAGGGGATGGTTCACCAGCACACTTACAATGGTGCTCTTATGCCTGTGGAGGCCAGTACACTTGTTAAGTGCACTTGTTAAGTGCGCGAACTTAAGTTTGGTAACCAACAACCGAAACATCTAGTGTTTAGGCTCATGTGAGTGCCCCCGTCATCAGCATTCCAGAAATGTTACCCTGGCCGGGGTAGCACGTCTGTGGACAGAGATATGCCGATAGCATCATTCTATTGTATGGCTTGAAGCGAGACTCAAGTTTGCGCGGAAACAGCTAGGCCACATTGTGGGTCAGCTGTGGGCCGCCCGCGCCAGCCACTTGACTCATCGTCATGGAAGAGCCGTGTTGTGAGGGGGGTTGGGGGGTTGGGGGGTTCGAGTGCGCACCAATTGCACGTAAGATACCACGTGAGGACCGCTCTAGCCATCTCCACCACTATGAGTCAGCCACCCGTAGCAGGGTGCCTGATGTATGGGAATGGTGTGTGTGTGAGGCCGGCAGTATTAAGGAGTAATTACCTATGTGTGTATTTTTGGTGATTAGTTAGTCTTTAAAGCTTGAATTCGAAGTCAGGTGTTCCGTCGCATTGTCACTTAGCACCTGTAGAGGTGAAGTGAAGTGTGGACGAGGAACTAATCACCCTTGTTGTCATCTTGTCAGTCCAGAGGGACTTACGTCTTGTGTACACAGACGTACAGTGTGTGTGTGTGTGGGTACACACGGGAACAGAGTATACATAGATTGCCCAAGGACTGAGAGGATATCCATGTAATATTTATATTCAATTGTGGTAATTCATTCATTTTTGATCGTCCGCGAGACAGAGTGATATTATTCCATGTGTAATCTTGCAGGTGTAACGTCAGTGATTCCTGGCCATTGATTACTGTGGAGTGATATGGAGTGATACCAGAGTGATACCAGAGTTAATTTCTTGAATTGTTCCCAGGGCCATGACAAATGATATATATATATATATATATATATATATATATATATATATATATATATATATATATATATATATATATATATATATATATATATATATATATATATATATATATATAACTGAAAACTCACACCCCAGAAGTGACTCGAACCCATACTCCCAGGAGCAACGCAACTGGTATGTACAAGACGCCTTAATCCACTTGACCATCACGACCGGACAAAATGAGGTGATAACCGAGGCTATTTGAACCACCCCACCGCCGGCACTCGGATAGTAATCTTGGGCATAGCATTTTACCAAATCACCTCATTCTTTGGGGCACACGTGAGGAACACAAATGCGAACAAGCCTGAATGGTCCCCAGGACAATATGCAACTGAAAACTCACACCCCAGAAGTGACTCGAACCCATACTCCCAGGAGCAACGCAACTGGTATGTACAAGACGCCTTAATCCACTTGACCATCACGACCGGACATAATGAGGTGATAGCCGAGGCTATTTGAACCACCCCACCGCCGGCACTCGGATAGTAATCTTGGGCATAGCATTTTACCAAATCACCTCATTCTTTGGGGCACACGTAAGGAACACAAATGCGAACAAGCCTGAATGGTCCCCAGGACAATATGCAACTGAAAACTCACACCCCAGAAGTGACTCGAACCCATACTCCCAGGAGCAACGCAACTGGTATGTACAAGACGCCTTAAACCACTTGACCATCACGACCGGACATAATGAGGTGATAGCCGAGGCTATTTGAACCACCCCACCGCCGGCACTCGGATAGTAATCTTGGGCATAGCATTTTACCAAATCACCTCAATCTTTGGGGCACACGTGAGGAACACAAATGCGAACAAGCCTGAATGGTCCCCAGGACAATATGCAACTGAAAACTCACACCCCAGAAGTGACTCGAACCCATACTCCCAGGAGCAACGCAACTGGTATGTACAAGACGCCTTAATCCACTTGACCATCACGACCAGACATAATGAGGTGATAGCCGAGGCTATTTGAACCACCCCACCGCCGGCACTCGGATAGTAATCTTGGGCATAGCATTTTACCAAATCACCTCATTCTTTGGGGCACACGTGAGGAACACAAATGCGAACAAGCCTGAATGGTCCCCAGGACAATATGCAACTGAAAACTCACACCCCAGAAGTGACTCGAACCCATACTCCCAGGAGCAACGCAACTGGTATGTACAAGACGCCTTAATCCACTTGACCATCACGACCGGACATAATGAGGTGATAGCCGAGGCTATTTGAACCACCCCACCGCGTGTGCCCGCGTGTTCCTCACATGTGCCCCAAAGAATGAGGTGATTTGGTAAAATGCTATGCCCAAGATTACTATCCGAGTGCCGGCGGTGGGGTGGTTCAAATAGCCTTGGCTATCACCTCATTATGTCCGGTCGTGATGTTCAAGTGGATTAAGGCGTCTTGTACATACCAGTTGCGTTGCTCCTGGGAGTATGGGTTCGAGTCACTTCTGGGGTGTGAGTTTTCAGTTGCATATTGTCCTAGGGACCATTCAGGCTTGTTCGCATTTGTGTTCCTCATGTGTGCCCCAAAGAATGAGGTGATTTGGTAAAATGCTATGCCCAAGATTACTATCCGAGTGCCGGCGGTGGGGTGGTTCAAATAGCCTCGGCTATCACCTCATTATGTCCGGTCGTGATGGTCAAGTGGATTAAGGCGTCTTGTACATACCAGTTGCGTTGCTCCTGGGAGTATGGGTTCGAGTCACTTCTGGGGTGTGAGTTTTCAGTTGCATATTGTCCTGGGGACCATTCAGGCTTGTTCGCATATATATATATATATATATATATATATATATATATATATATATATATATATATATATATATATATATATATATATATATATATATATATATATATATATATATATATATATATTTTATTGTGACGGTAACGCGTTGGTGTTCGGCTGTTTCAAAAGCTTGGGGTATGGCCTCGTCACATATAGAAACAAAAAGAGAAAATCTGGAACTTCGTCTGTGGTAAGGTAATGGGAAGACACACAAAACACAAGTAAATTTAACAATGAGATTTTAATTACGTTAGAAAAGCAAAACATGAATAAAATGGACATACAAATTGGAACATAAAATCAATCAATCAAAATAATAAGAATAAACAAATGACAAAATGAAAAGTTACGTTAAGACAAGTGAGTAATAACAAGTGAACAATATACAATCAGATATATAGGTGCAAGAATATTGGCTTTAAGCTGCCACCTCTCTTAGTACGCGTAAGCCAGAGCTTAGTCTACCAACGAGACGTGTTAACTTGTTGAAAGCACTGGATATTCTGAGGTCTCTAGGTCGTGGTGGCCCCAGACATCATGTAGTGTGGCGGTGGAGGAGCAGGTGCGACTGACCACCGGCCAATCAGCGATGAGCAGGCGACGGACAGGTAGTTTGGTGGTTCGAGTGGTGGGGGGAGCAGGTGTTCCTGGTGCTGAATACGTTTGCTCTCTGGCAAACCTTGGTGTTGTATTTGTTGGATATTTCTTCCATATTAGTTGTATAGGGATGTATAGCGACGAACTTAGGAAGGAAGAGCAGGCTCAATCTCTCTTGAAGGAGATTATCGTCACAATATATATATATATATATATATATATATATATATATATATATATATATATATATATATATATATATATATATATATATATATATATATATATATATATATATATATATATATATATATATATATATTTATATATATATATATATATATATTTATATATATATATATATATATATATATATATATATATATATATATATATATATATATATATATATATATATATATATATATATATATACATATTTATATTATTAAATATGACCGAAAAAGTAAGATTAATAATTCTAACACGAATTTTCTCAATCTTTCGTACATTACGCTTCACTGTTGGAGGTAAATCAAAAATCACTTCTCCAAAATTCATTTTTATTTCTAGTCTGACGCGACACGGGCGCGTTTCGTAAAACTTATTACATTTTCAAAGACTTCACAAATACACAACTGATTAGAACTTACGTCTCTCTGATATTATATCTACATTTGAGTGAGGTGGGAAGGGTGATGTGGCATTAACACAAGACAGAACAGGAGGGGATATTAATAGGGTATGAAAAGTATCAACACAAGACAGAACAGAAACAATGGGTATTGAATAGAAGTGTTTATAGAAAGCCTATTGGTCCATATTTCTTGATGCTTCTATATTGGAGCGGAGTCTTGAGGTGGGTAGAATATAGTTGTGCAATAATTGGCTGTTGATTGCTGGTGTTGACTTCTTGATGTGTAGTGCCTCGCAAACGTCAAGCCGCCTGCTATCGCTGTATCTATCGATGATTTCTGTGTTGTTTACTAGGATTTCTCTGGCGATGGTTTGGTTATGGGAAGAGATTATATGTTCCTTAATGGAGCCCTGTTGCTTATGCATCGTTAAACGCCTAGAAAGAGATGTTGTTGTCTTGCCTATATACTGGGTTTTTTGGAGCTTACAGTCCCCAAGTGGGCATTTGAAGGCATAGACGACGTTAGTCTCTTTTAAAGCGTTCTGTTTTGTGTCTGGAGAGTTTCTCATGAGTAGGCTGGCCGTTTTTCTGGTTTTATAGTAAATCGTCAGTTGTATCCTCTGATTTTTGTCTGTAGGGATAACGTTTCTATTAACAATATCTTTCAGGACCCTTTCCTCCGTTTTATGAGCTGTGGAAAAGAAGTTCCTGTAAAATAGTCTAATAGGGGGTATAGGTGTTGTGTTAGTTGTCTCTTCAGAGGTTGCATGGCTTTTCACTTTCCTTCTTATGATGTCTTCGATGAAACCATTGGAGAAGCCGTTATTGACTAGGACCTGCCTTACCCTACAGAGTTCTTCGTCGACTTGCTTCCATTCTGAGCTGTGGCTGAGAGCACGGTCAACGTATGCGGTAACAACACTCCTCTTGTACCTGTCGGGGCAGTCGCTGTTGGCATTTAGGCACATTCCTATGTTTGTTTCCTTAGTGTAGACTGCAGTGTGGAAACCTCCGCCCTTTTCCATGACTGTTACATCTAGAAAAGGCAGCTTCCCATCCTTTTCCGTCTCGTAAGTGAAACGCAGCACGGAACTCTGCTCAAATGCCTCCTTCAGCTCCTGCAGATGTCTGACATCAGGTACCTGCGTAAAAATGTCGTCAACATACCTGCAGTATATGGCCGGTTTCAAGTCCATGTCGACTAAGACTTTTTGCTCGATGGTACCCATGTAGAAGTTTGCAAACAGGACACCTAGGGGAGAACCCATGGCGACCCCATCTACTTGCTTATACATGTGCCCATCCGGGCTCAAGAAGGGTGCCTCTTTAGTACAAGCTTGGAGTAGTTTCCTCAGAATACTTTCTGGCATGTCAAGAGGAGTACAGGCTGGATCACGATACACTCTGTCGGCTATCATTCCGATTGTCTCGTCCACAGGTACGTTGGTAAACAGCGATTCTACGTCCAACGAGGCTCTTATCCCTGTGGCCCGTGTGCCCCGCAGTAAGTCCACAAATTCCTTTGGAGACTTCAGGCTGAAGGCGCAAGGAACATAAGGAGTCAGCAGGCCGTTGAGTCGCTTCGCCAGTCTGTACGTGGGTGTGGGTATCTGGCTAATGATTGGCCGAAGTGGGTTTCCAGGCTTGTGCGTCTTGACATTTCCATACGCATATCCAGGTTTATATTCCCCAATGATCTTTGGCAGGTGGAGTCCGGATTTCTTGGCGTTCACAGTTTCGATCAGTTTGTTGACCTTTGCTTTTAATTCGGCTGTAGTGTCCTTCGTTACCCTTTGGAACTTAGTTTGGTCAGAGAGTATGATGTTCATTTTCGCCAGATATTCGTCTTTTTTAAGAATGACATATATTGGCGACTTGTCACCTCTCCTGACAACTATCTCCTTGTTCTCACGAAGGCTTTTAGCTGCAGCTTTAAGCTCGGGGGACAGTATGGTGCTTCTGTAGTTGCCTCGATTCTTTCCTCCTTCTGCAATAAGTTCTGCTTGTAAGGTATCTTTGGTAGTGACCTTCTTTTGTGTCTCGAGGTCGAATATGTCGTCCAACAGAATTTCCAACTCTACTTTCCGGGCCATTTCACTCGGTCTGGACATAACATGACAGTTTATGCCCAGATTTAGGAGAGTGACTTGGTCCTCAGTGAGGTTAATTCCTGCAAGGTTCAGGAAGCCATCTCTTGGTCGTGGAATTGCCATAGGTCCTCCATATAATGTTGTTAGTTTCTTGATAATCCTTGTTTCAGTGCTGAGGTGATGTTGGTCTGTGAGGATGTCGAGGTGTTGTTCAATGCGGGTACGGATACTATGGTCGATGTTGCTATTTCTCCACTCGTTTGTAGCATGAAGTAGTTGCGTTTTGTTGTCTTTGATTTCATTCTCTGCCTTGTATATCTGATCACGAATCAGATCCTGGCGATATTTTATCGTGAAGGCTTGATTCCTTGCTGCTGGGTCGTGCACTTTAATATTAGTATATTTTGGTAGCAGTCTTTCCTGTAGACATATATTATTAAATATGACCGAAAAAGTAAGATTAATAATTCTAACACGAATTTTCTCAATCTTTCGTACATTACGCTTCACTGTTGGAGGTAAATCAAAAATCACTTCTCCAAAATTCATTTTTATTTCTAGTCTGACGCGACACGGGCGCGTTTTGTAAAACTTATTACATTTTCAAAGACTTCACAAATACACAACTGATTAGAACTTACGTCTCTCTGATATTATATCTACATTTGAGTGAGGTGGGAAGGGTGATGTGGCATTAACACAAGACAGAACAGGAGGGGATATTAATAGGGTATTAAAAGTATCAACACAAGACAGAACAGAAACAATGGGTATTGAATAGAAGTGTTTATAGAAAGCCTATTGGTCCATATTTCTTGATGCTTCTATATTCTGTTGGACGACATATTCGACCTCGAGACACAAAAGAAGGTCACTACCAAAGATACCTTACAAGCAGAACTTATTGCAGAAGGAGGAAAGAATCGAGGTAACTACAGAAGCACCATACTGTCCCCCGAGCTTAAAGCGGCAGCTAAAAGCCTTCGTGAGAACAAGGAGATAGTTGTCAGGAGAGGTGACAAGTCGCCAATATATGTCATTCTTAAAAAAGACGAATATCTGGCGAAAATGAACATCATACTCTCTGACCAAACTAAGTTCCAAAGGGTAACGAAGGACACTACAGCCGAATTAAAAGCAAAGGTCAACAAACTGATCGAAACTGTGAACGCCAAGAAATCCGGACTCCACCTGCCAAAGATCATTGGGGAATATAAACCTGGATATGCGTATGGAAATGTCAAGACGCACAAGCCTGGAAACCCACTTCGGCCAATCATTAGCCAGATACCCACACCCACGTACAGACTGGCGAAGCGACTCAACGGCCTGCTGACTCCTTATGTTCCTTGCGCCTTCAGCCTGAAGTCTCCAAAGGAATTTGTGGACTTACTGCGGGGCACACGGGCCACAGGGATAAGAGCCTCATTGGACGTAGAATAGCTGTTTACCAACGTACCTGTGGACGAGACAATCGGAATGATAGCCGACAGAGTGTATCGTGATCCAGCCTGTACTCCTCTTGACATGCCAGAAAGTATTCTGAGGAAACTACTCCAAGCTTGTACTAAAGAGGCACCCTTCTTGAGCCCGGATGGGCACATGTATAAGCAAGTAGATGGGGTCGCCATGGGTTCTCCCCTAGGTGTCCTGTTTGCAAACTTCTACATGGGTACCATCGAGCAAAAAGTCTTAGTCGACATGGACTTGAAACCGGCCATATACTGCAGGTATGTTGACGACATTTTTACGCAGGTACCTGATGTCAGACATCTGCAGGAGCTGAAGGAGGCATTTGAGCAGAGTTCCGTGCTGCGTTTCACTTACGAGACGGAAAAGGATGGGAAGCTGCCTTTTCTAGATGTAACAGTCATGGAAAAGGGCGGAGGTTTCCACACTGCAGTCTACACTAAGGAAACAAACATAGGAATGTGCCTAAATGCCAACAGCGACTGCCCCGACAGGTACAAGAGGAGTGTTGTTACCGCATACGTCGACCGTGCTCTCAGCCACAGCTCAGAATGGAAGCAAGTCGACGAAGAACTCTGTAGGGTAAGGCAGGTCCTAGTCAATAACGGCTTCTCCAATGGTTTCATCGAAGACATCATAAGAAGGAAAGTGAAAAGCCATGCAACCTCTGAAGAGACAACTAACACAACACCTATACCCCCTATTAGACTATTTTACAGGAACTTCTTTTCCACAGCTCATAAAACGGAGGAAAGGGTCCTGAAAGATATTGTTAATAGAAACGTTATCCCTACAGACAAAAATCAGAGGATACAACTGACGATTTACTATAAAACCAGAAAAACGGCCAGCCTACTCATGAGAAACTCTCCAGACACAAAACAGAACGCTTTAAAAGAGACTAACGTCGTCTATGCCTTCAAATGCCCACTTGGGAACTGTAAGCTCCAAAAAAACCCAGTATATAGGCAAGACAACAACATCTCTTTCTAGGCGTTTAACGATGCATAAGCAACAGGGCTCCATTAAGGAACATATAATCTCTTCCCATAACCAAACCATCGCCAGAGAAATCCTAGTAAACAACACAGAAATCATCGATAGATACAGCGATAGCAGGCGGCTTGACGTTTGCGAGGCACTACACATCAAGAAGTCAACACCAGCAATCAACAGCCAATTATTGCACAACTATATTCTACCCACCTCAAGACTGCGCTCCAATATAGAAGCATCAAGAAATATGGACCAATAGGCTTTCTATAAACACTTCTATTCAATACCCATTGTTTCTGTTCTGTCTTGTGTTGATACTTTTAATACCCTATTAATATCCCCTCCTGTTCTGTCTTGTGTTAATGCCACATCACCCTTCCCACCTCACTCAAATGTAGATATAATATCAGAGAGACGTAAGTTCTAATCAGTTGTGTATTTGTGAAGTCTTTGAAAATGTAATAAGTTTTACGAAACGCGCCCGTGTCGCGTCAGACTAGAAATAAAAATGAATTTTGGAGAAGTGATTTTTGATTTACCTCCAACAGTGAAGCGTAATGTACGAAAGATTGAGAAAATTCGTGTTAGAATTATTAATCTTACTTTTTCGGTCATATTTAATAATATATGTCTACAGGAAAGACTGCTACCAAAATATACTAATATTAAAGTGCACGACCCAGCAGCAAGGAATCAAGCCTTCACGATAAAATATCGCCAGGATCTGATTCGTGATCAGATATACAAGGCAGAGAATGAAATCAAAGACAACAAAACGCAACTACTTCATGCTACAAACGAGTGGAGAAATAGCAACATCGACCATAGTATCCGTACCCGCATTGAACAACACCTCGACATCCTCACAGACCAACATCACCTCAGCACTGAAACAAGGATTATCAAGAAACTAACAACATTATATGGAGGACCTATGGCAATTCCACGACCAAGAGATGGCTTCCTGAACCTTGCAGGAATTAACCTCACTGAGGACCAAGTCACTCTCCTAAATCTGGGCATAAACTGTCATGTTATGTCCAGACCGAGTGAAATGGCCCGGAAAGTAGAGTTGGAAATTCTGTTGGACGACATATTCGACCTCGAGACACAAAAGAAGGTCACTACCAAAGATACCTTACAAGCAGAACTTATTGCAGAAGGAGGAAAGAATCGAGGCAACTACAGAAGCACCATACTGTCCCCCGAGCTTAAAGCGGCAGCTAAAAGCCTTCGTGAGAACAAGGAGATAGTTGTCAGGAGAGGTGACAAGTCGCCAATATATGTCATTCTTAAAAAAGACGAATATCTGGCGAAAATGAACATCATACTCTCTGACCAAACTAAGTTCCAAAGGGTAACGAAGGACACTACAGCCGAATTAAAAGCAAAGGTCAACAAACTGATCGAAACTGTGAACGCCAAGAAATCCGGACTCCACCTGCCAAAGATCATTGGGGAATATAAACCTGGATATGCGTATGGAAATGTCAAGACGCACAAGCCTGGAAACCCACTTCGGCCAATCATTAGCCAGATACCCACACCCACGTACAGACTGGCGAAGCGACTCAACGGCCTGCTGACTCCTTATGTTCCTTGCGCCTTCAGCCTGAAGTCTCCAAAGGAATTTGTGGACTTACTGCGGGGCACACGGGCCACAGGGATAAGAGCCTCGTTGGACGTAGAATCGCTGTTTACCAACGTACCTGTGGACGAGACAATCGGAATGATAGCCAACAGAGTGTATCGTGATCCAGCCTGTACTCCTCTTGACATACCAGAAAATATCCTAAGGAAACTACTCCAAGCTTGTACTAAAGAAGCACCCTTCTTGAGCCCGGATGGGCACATGTATAAGCAAGTAGATGGGGTCGCCATGGGTTCTCCGCTAGGTGTCCTTTTTGCAAACTTCTACATGGGTACCATCGAGCAAAAAGTCTTAGTCGACATGAACATGAAACCGGCCATATACTGCAGGTATGTTGACGACATTTTTACACAGGTACCTGATGTCAGACATCTGCAGGAGTTGAAGGAGGCATTTGAGCGGAGTTCCGTGCTGCGTTTCACTTACGAGATGGAAAAGGATGGGAAGCTGCCCTTTCTAGATGTAACAGTCATGGAAAAGAGCGGAGGTTTCCACACTGCAGTCTACACTAAGGAAACGAACATAGGAATGTGCCTAAATGCCAAAAGCGACTGCCCAGATAGGTACAAGAGGAGTGTTGTTAACGCATATGTCAACCGTGCTCTCAGCCACAGCTCAGAATGGAAGCAAGTTGACGAAGAACTCTGTAGGGTAAGGCAGGTCCTAGTCAACAACGGCTTCTCCAATGGTTTCGTCGAAGACATCATAAGAAGGAAAGTGAAACGCTATGCAACCTCTGAAGAGACAACCATCACAACACCTATACCCCCTATTAGACTATTTTACAGGAACTTCTTTTCCACAGCTCATAAAACGGAGGAAAGGGTCCTGAAAGATATTGTTAATAGAAACGTTATCCCTACAGACAAAAATCAGAGGATACAACTGACGATTTACTATAAAACCAGAAAAACGGCCAGCCTACTCATGAGAAACTCTCCAGACACAAAACAGAACGCTTTAAAATAGACTAACGTCGTCAATGCCTTCAAATGCCCTCTTGGGGACTGTAAGCTCAAAAAACCCAGTATATAGGCAAGACAACAACATCTCTTTCTAGGCGTTTAACGATGCATAAGCAACAGGGCTCCATTAAGGAACATATAATCTCTTCCCACAACCAAACCATCGCCAGAGAAATTCTAGTAAACAACAGAGAAATCATCGATAGATACAGCGATAGCAGGCGGCTTGACGTTTGCGAGGCATTACACATCAAGAAGTCAACACCAGCAATCAACAGCCAATTAATGCACAACTATATTCTACCCACCTCGAGACTCCACTCCAATATAGAAGCATCAAGAAATATGGACCAATAGGCTTTTTTACAATCACTTCTATTCAGTACCCATTGTTTCATGTTCTGGCTTGTGTTGATGAAATTAATACCTTATTAAATACCACCTCACCCCATCCACCTCACTCAAATGTAGATATAAACAAAATCGGAGATGTGTAAGTTCTATTCAGTTGTGTATGTGTTAACTAAAGTCTTTGAAAATGTAATAAGTTTTACGAAACACGCTCAAGTGTCGCGACTGACTAGAAATAAAAATGAATTTTGAAGAATTGATTTTTGAATTACCACCAACAGTGAAAAGAAATGTACGAAAGATTGAGAAAATTCGTGGTAGAATTATTAATCTTACTTTTTCGGTCATATTTAATAATATATGTCTACAGGAAAGACTGCTACCAAAATATACTAATATATGCGGAAAATCCACAGAGAAATATGAATTGAGGTGAACGTTTCGGCTTTGTTAAAGCCTTTGTCAACACCAGACTGAGTCTGGTGTTGACAAATTGCATACTAATATATATCTATAAGGCAACTGGCATAAGGCGTACCTGTTATGCCAGTTGCTGGAAAGCTTCTGTGCTGGCTAGGGTTCGAGTCTCCTGGTGGGAAAGTGTTCTAAAGTTGTATACTTCACTCTCGTGTTTAGGAGAGTTGTGCCTTAATTTCATAGACACAGTGTTCTCCCATATTAACAGGGACTTGATGAAATAAACGTATAAATGACCCCTCACTTGCTCTAGTGCTCTTGGGAGGTGGTGATCTTTGTGGTATTTAAATACTCCGAAATTACCATCTCTTTTAAGGGTCTGAGCAGGTGGTGGAGCGGGTTAAGGCGTACCTGTTATGCCAGTTGCTGGAAGGCTTCTGTGCTGGCTAGGGTTCGAGTCTCCTGGTGGGAAAGTGTTCTAAAGTTGTATACTTCACTCTCGTGTTTAGGAGAGTTGTGCCTTAAGTTCATAGACACAGTGTTCTCCCATATTAACAGGGACTTGATGAAATAAACGTATAAATGACCCCTCACTTGCTCTAGTGCTTTTGGGAGGTGGTGATCTTTGTGGTATTTAAATACTCCGAAATTACCATCTCTTTTAAGGGTCTGAGCAGGTGGTGGAGCTGGTTAAGGCGTACCTGTTATGCCAGTTGCTGGAAGGCTTCTGTGCTGGCTAGGGTTCAAGTCTCCTGGTGGGAAAGTGTTCTAAAGTTGTATACTTCACTCTCGTGTTTAGGAGAGTTGTGCTTTAAGTTCATAGACACAGTGTTCTCTCATATTAACAGGGACTTGATGAAATAAACGTATAAATGACCCCTCACTTGCTCTAGTGCTCTTGGGAGGTGGTGATCTTTGTGGTATTTAAATACTCCAAAATTACCATCTCTTTTAAGGGTCTGAGCAGGTGGTGGAGCGGGTTAAGGCGTACCTGTTATGCCAGTTGCTGGAAGGCTTCTGTGCTGGCTAGGGTTCGAGTCTCCTGGTGGGAAAGTGTTCTAAAGTTGTATACTTTACTCTCGTGTTTAGGAGAGTTGTGCCTTAAGTTCATAGACACAGTGTTCTCCCATATTAACAGGGACTTGATGAAATAAACGTATAAATGACCCCTCACTTGCTCTAGTGCTCTTGGGAGGTGGTGATCTTTGTGATATTTAAATACTCCGAAATTACCATCTCTTTTAAGGGTCTGAGCAGGTGGTGGAGCGGGTTAAGGCGTACCTGTTATGCCAGTTGCTGGAAGGCTTCTGTGCTGGCTAGGGTTTGAGTCTCCTGGTGGGAAAGTGTTCTAAAGTTGTATATATATATATATATATATATATATATATATATATATATATATATATATATATATATATATATATATATATATATATATATATATATAAATAATTGTGGTTTCAGTATTAGCGTAATTTTGGTAGAATTTGATGAATGACGAGGCTGTTGGTGAGTGATAGCCGTCGCTCTGTTGAGTAACGTAATTCTCGGGAGTGTTTTTCGGCCTGCGGGATCGATAAATCTCTCACCCATGTGATTTAAGGAGTGCAAGATCTCCTTAGTGTTCCCAGTAACGTTTGATAGCTGTAGGCTACATGTGTCAGCCGTAATTATATATATATTATCGTAGTGTCACTGTGCCCAGTGTTATTGTGTTATTTACTGTGGTGATTGAAATGTGTGGACCTGTGTTCTAAGGGGTTATTTAGAGCGCACTGTTGGTCATTTGCAACAGTAAGTAAGTGTTGGGCAGTATTCTACTACTTGGAATTTTGAGTACTTGCCGTGTGTGTTATTACAAAGGGGTTGTCAATTATGGTGATTGTTGCTAGTGTTGAGCAATCACCGTATGTGATTGCAGTTCAGTAAAGTCATTGTGGGGCAGTGTTCTAGAGGGTTTATGTCCTGTATGTTATTTTACTAGGTTATGCAGTATTGTCATTGCAACCGGATTGTAACGTAAATCACTGTGATTTGTCATTGTCGTGGGTGAACTCGGCTGTAGACGAGTACTTGGGTTTTATATTTTCCTGTTTATCTGGTAGAACATCGAAGTCCAGTATTCAGTGAGGGGATTGCGAGGCAATTAATATAACGTAACCAAGGAAACGCTCTTTGCTCTAAGAGAATTTGTTCTTTGACAATTTGAGTAACGTAGAATACGTTTAGCTTAATTTACTTTCTTGCAAAGCAGCTACGGTAGTCTCAGGGAGCCTAGCCATCAGCCAGATATGAATTAGAGTATTGTCTGTCGTAATTAACGGTCAGTGGGCCGGGTAATTGACGTGTTTCAGGAAGTCAAAGTAATTAACCTCGATCCGTGTTCGATCGACTCACACGAAGGCTCCATTGTTCCATTAATTTAACGTCGTTATTTATCTGCCCGGAAGTACCGGCACTTGATTGACTCGTAGGAGGAGTAACGTCATTTTAGAATAACGTAAACGTGGTGCCTAATTACTGTTATTAGGCACTTGAATAGGTCTGAGTATGGAAGGCTTAGACGGAATTCATACCTTAATGTAAATTGCTGAGCCAGTGTGAAAGGTTGCATATTTAATTGATTAATTATTGACCTTGATGATAGTAATTAATTAACGTAAAAGAAATCACGAATGATTACCGTTCTCTTAGCACTTTGGACATTGTAAATCAGAGTTTACCATCGCTGAGTGATTAGTAACCGATTAACGTAAATTAACGTAACTAGTAAAGAGATTAATCAGCTGTCTGTGAGTACAGGGATTAATGGGATTTTCTCACTGAATGCTCGACGGGTAGAGTGTTGTGTAATTTCCGCGTTACTAGTGACAGTTGTAAGTGTTATTAATTTAACGTAAATGTTATTGTGTTATTAACGTAAATCAAATTGTTATTGATTGTTGATCGTCAGGGGGACGGAGTGCTAACATAAGGATTAATATGAGGAAGGGTTGCTGGAGTTGCCAGTGAACCCATTAGTCATTGTTGTCATTGAAAGGCTACTGATTTTATTGCATTGCAACCGCTACTGCAGGTGTAGACTGCACAGGGTGTAGAACAGTAGGAGGTTACTGGAGACGTGTTTCAGTACCTACTGTGTCATTTGTTGTAATTGTGATTTTAGATCTGTTAGTTCTTGTATCTTGTTGATTCCTCTGTGTTCACGCTTATGTTCGAGTTAGTTCATTATGCAGTCCGAGGGGCTGGTGTCTAGCTGTCATTGATAGTGTCACAGGAAGGATTTCGAGTAACGTCATTGATATTTCTTTTTGTTTTGTTGTAGTAGTTAGTACTTTATTGAATAAACTAAGTTGTTATGTTGAACACTGTCTTTTCGTTACACCCCCACACATTATTATTGCCCTGTAAGTGTACTGTCACACTCGACTATAAAAATTGAGACTGATTCAGAGTTTTGGACCAAATATACGGCACCACACAACAATAAATTATTGTTGTGAGAGCCCAGGACCAACTCATTAGATTCATTTCGCCGAATGGCGAAGGTCTGCGACCAAGTGGAGGAGATTTCAATTTTATTGGGTGTCTCAGCGTTTGCTCGCGCCTAGTCAATTGTTCATATATGGTCCTAGAGTGAGGAATGAGCAGCTTACTACAGTTTGTGTGTTAGCTAAGCAAGTCCTTCCTCAGGCGACCTAATTGAATATCACGACACGAATAAAGGTTAAAGAATAAATAAAATACTTAGAAATTTTCCGAGCTCAGTTCCTCAACCATTTCACTTATTCCACTAATCTCAAACTCTCACACTGTGATCACTCATTCCCACGGGAGATTCGAGAACGATTTTCCTTATGTCTGAATCGTTCAGAGTAAATACTAGGTCGAGTCTTGCTGGTTCATCATTGCCTCTCATTCTCTTGGGACCCTTGACAGGCTGACTTAAAAAGTTTCTAGTCGCCACCTCCAATAGTTTTGCTCTTCATGTTTCCTCACCTACATGTGGTTCATTGTTTTCCTAGTCTATCCTTCGGTGATTAAAGTCCCCAATTATGAGCAGATGGGAGCAATTTCTACAGGCAGCAGAGGTTGTTCTTTCAATTATAGTGCTAACTGCTATGTTGTTTCTGTCATACTCTTGCCTGGGTCTTCTTTCGTTTGGTGGTGGGGTTATATATGACTGCTACTACTCCTCTTGATCCTCCCATCGTCATGGTACCTGTTATGAAGTCTCTGAACCATTTGCATCCCGGAATAACCATCTCCTCGAAACTCAATTCCTTTCTCATCAGTAGAGCCACTCCGCCTCTTCCCCTTTCTTTCTTCTCTTTACCTATTACACTGTAGTCCTGGGAAAACACTGCATTCATTATGATTACTGAGAGTTTTGTTTCTGTGAGTCCAATTACATTTGGGTTTACTTCCTGTGCTCTTTCCCTAAGTTCAGTTGTCTTGCTTGTAACCCCATTTATGTTCGAGTACATTACATTGAAGCTGACTCTCCTCTGTCTATTCTCAGTTTCTGTTGATTCATCTGGAGTTGGAGGGCAGGAGGTGCCATGGGGTGGGAGGGCCTAGCAAGGAGGACCTGGGAGGCCAGAAGGGTATTAGGTGGTGTGGCTGAAGGGGTCGGAGGTTGGGGGTTAATTAGGGGATGGGATGAGGAAGCAGGAGGGGGCATGTGGTGAGAGATCACGGGTTGGGGTTTGCAGGGGAGACTGGGTTGGGTTGACCTGGAGGCTGGGGGTTGGGGAGGGAAAGGGAGCCTGGGAAAGGGTGGGGTCAAGGAGGAAGGGGGGTTGGGGTAGGAAGGAGAGCTTGGGGTGGCGGAACTGGGAAGGGCATGGGCTGGAGAAACAGGGAAGGTCAATAGGGGCAGGAACAGGGAGGACCTGTGGAAGGGGTTGGGGAAGAAGACAGGCATGGGGGAGAATGTGGTGGGCCTGGGGTCAGAGACCAGGGAAGGGGCATGGTCTGAAGAGGAACTTCACTGTCTGGGGAGGTGCAGGTGATTGTTGAGGGATGGCTATGGAGATGGATGATGAGAGGCTTCTGTTATAATCCACCCTGGGGTTACTGGCTTGTTGGTGGGGGGGGGGGGGATTCCCACTCCCCTCTGAGGTTCCTGGAGCTACTGATCTGAGTCTTGTGACTCCCATATTCTAAACCCTTTCTTTGCGTTTCCTTGCTTCTGCAGCCTTCCTTCTCTCTTCCCTCGTCATGTCCCTTTGCAGAGAGACGTCATCACATCCCCCGAACCTCATAAATCTGCTCTTTCTGGATAGGATTTTTTCTTTTATTACCTCGTTCATTAGTACTACCTTTATCAGTCGTTTCCTTTTCTTCTTGTAGATGCCCAAACTGAAAACCTTCTCTATGTTGCCATTTGCCTCTTTCATATCCAATCTCTTCAAGATCTCTGTCATTGTAGCTCGGTCCCCCCTTCTCCCTCCTCCTGACTGGATCCTTCTGGTTCCTGTACTCCTACAATTATAAAAGTTTTTTTCCTTTCCAACATTTGTTCAGTACATTTTGCACCTTCCTGTGAGGTAGCTGCTTTCATAGCTTCTGCCTCTAAAGCAGGCTTGGCACTTTGGATGTTTTGCAGTATTTCTGCAAACGAGAGTCCCCCCTGGAAGGCGCCCTCCATCAGCTTCGTACCCTGTCTCCAGGAGGTTGCATACCCTGTACTGGTTTGAATTCTGATTTTTCCCTCAGTCTCTTTATCTTCTCCTTGGCTTCCTCCAACTCGCTTTTTTGGATATGTATTAATGCTTGCATTTCCTGCAGGTCTCTGCTGAATCCCACTTTCATTTCCTGCAGGTCTCTGCTGAATCCCACTTTCATTTCCTGCAGGTCTCTGCTGAATCCCACTTTCATTTCCTGCAGGTCACTGCTGAATCTCCCTAATGTCTGGCTGATCCATTCACAGATAGTATGCACCATTCTTCCCTGTCCCTGTCTGTGATGTCCCTCGATCATTTTCCCTGGCTGAGGGGGTATGGGGATTGTCATTTGTATCCAATTTAATATGTATGTACTTTTCCCCTAATCATTATTATTATTATTATTATTATTATTATTATTATTATTATTATTATTATTATTATTATTATTATTATTATTTTTATTATTATTTGCATTATTATTATTATTATTAACAGAAGAAGGCCATTATGAAACAATAGCTGACTTTACTAGGGTGGACCGATAGCTCCAGTCTTGCCATCGTCAGTTAGCCAATATAACCTTTATAAGCATCGTACACCATAAACCTTTGCAATATAATGTTGGCAATACTAGCTCAATTAAAGAGAAACATTGTTGCCATCACCATTCAACCAATATAACCATAAATGGTATGTAACTGATGATATTAGAGAATTGACTGAAGGAACATCGTTGTCGTCATCAATTAACAATGACCTTCACAGATGCTCTGAACACCAGCATTAGTTATCTTACCATTTCAGCTTAAAGCATGAGCAACGCGATGCTACGCCTGAATATATTATTATGATTTAAGATATATTGCTTCACAGTAGTTGTTAGTAAAATGTATAATGACTAGTAAAATGACTTGAGAAGAGAGCAATATTGTGTTTTCATTGTCAAATAAAGAAAATGATGTCAAATAAAGATGAAATGTCCATGTAGTACGGGCAATGGTGAGCCCGTAAATGTGTTCAGTTATTCGCGATAACCTTGTTACTGTGATATTTGGGTCAAAGTTTTAAATGTTGGTATGGATTCCTCCTTTTTCCCTGTTTCTTTTTCTCTTCTGTTTTAGTGCACTGGTTTTAGTCTTGTTTTAATAACATTATCTTGGTGGCGGATATAGATGCAGAATGCTCACTAATGAGTTCCATTCCTCTACGGCTTTTCTAATCATTGTAGTCGCTGTGGAATGTGCATCTAATGCAGCTGCTGTTGTTGGATTAATGTTCAGTTTGATCCGCAGGTCTTCAGTAGCTTCACATTCCAGTAAGTAGTGTAACAGGGGCGCCTCTGCTTCTGTTCCACAGATATGACACTCTTTAACTATTGGGTTTATTACCTCCCAGCAGCACTTGTAACCAAGTCTGAGTCTGTGTATGGTTACTGCAATGTCTCTGGAAATATTTTTGCCAGGCATGAATAAGTAGTAACCAGTGTCTTGTTGTGGCATATCGCAGTGAATCTTCCTTCTGCTACTTTGGCTCTATGAGACGAGGGAGGCAAGGGCATGAGTAATGCAAGAGAGATGAGGAGACGGAAATCTAAGAGGAAGAAAAGAGCAAGGGAAAAGGTACGGTTGGTAAGGTGTAATAAAGGGAGTAATAATAGGTATAATAATGGGAACGTGAGAGAAAAAAGAAAAAGAGAAAGAAAGAGAAAAGAGAAAAATGAAGGGCAGGCTTATGTTAGGTCACGTATGTTTGAAAGTTTAGAGCATTTGAGTATATGCCGTGAAAGGGAAGAGTCAACAGCAACAAAGCCAGGACTCAGGTTCATGTTGGGCAGGGTGTGTATCAGAACTGATTCTACAAGATGGCGTCTGTGTAGAGTAGAGGCAGGAAAGTTTAGGATGAAAGAAATTTCGTTTTGCTTGAGAATAGGCACAGTTCATAAAATGTAAAGGGTAACCAAGGGGAGAAAAAGATTTATAAATAAAGGAAATTTTAGAATCAAGAAACTGAGGGTCGCAGATGTGTAGAGCGTAGAGGAAGAGAGAGACGAAGGACGAAGGAGTTAACTTTTCTTAACAAAAGGAGGATGGTAGGAAAAGAAATGATTGTTCATGCCGCTATGCATGGGTCTGCGGTAGACAGAGAAAATGAACCCGGGCACAGAGCTGTGAACGTGAACGTCAAGAAAAGGAAGGAGGGAATTAGATTTCCATTCAACTTTGAAATGTATTGAAGGTGCCAGATTGTTAAGAGAGGAGAGGAGAAGAAAAGCTGGAAAAGACTAAGGTCATGGGGCCATTAAGCAAAAATATCATCAACATAGCGAAGCCAGAGAGAAGGACGAGTATCAGTAGAGGGAAAAAGAACAGTTTCAAAGTATTCCGATAAGAGATGAGCATGAACAGGGGAAAGAGGGGAACCTAAAATTTTTGAGAAGTATTTACTGTTGAAAGAGAATGAGTTAGAATCAACACAGAGTCTGATGAGTTCGAGGAAAACGTCACTGGGAAGCAAGAGAGGAAGAAGGCCCTATCATAGACTGTGGGTTGGTTGGTGTTGTCGTCGTTGATCCTTCTCTATGGACAACCCAACCCACAACTCGGCAGAGTGCTTATACTAGGAGATCACCCTTGGCGCTTCTGGCTCTTGGAGAGGGGCTCAACGTCACACGTTTAGGGGATGCGGCTCCAACACTTAGCCTCGTTGTCACGTGCACACACCCACTCGAGCCGCTGTGACTCCCCACTCTCTCCTTATGAGATATGATCTCCTCAACCCCCTATGACTTACTAGTATTACCTCCTACCCTGTCCACGGCAGTGGTTCTTGGCTCTTTCTCTCTCTCTCTCCTTCTTTACTACCTCCTGGGAAGCCTCACAAGGACAAGGGCAAACACCAGCAAATTGTGACACATTTACTGGACAAAGCACATACACGATACATACACACATATAATAATAATGAATCCTATACTCTATAATATCACAATCAGGTTGCACTCCAACACCATCAGAACTCTATTATCAGCTTATCAAGTGGTATCCTATCTCCTGGTTCACCACCTGATACTATCAACCTCCTCAAGTTGATCAAGCCTACATACACTGTTGCACCATCAGCAAGATAACATATATATATAGAAAATCAGCATTTGAATGCAATAACATATACCAGTATAGATGTTCATTGATACTTCAGTATAAAAAAACTCCTTGACATAAGGATGCCAACAGTCACTCGCCTCTCACTGCGTCTTGCACGCTACTGACAACCAAACACTATCAACTCCCTATAAGTAATCCACCAGAACTTCCCCTTCCACCTCTGGAAGTTCACAACCCTAATATCCTTAGGTTCTTCCGGGCTTCACTACCAGGATCCTCTGCAGCTCCTCCAGGCTGCTATCATGAAGTTTCCTTGAGCAACTAAGGTGCTTCACCCTTCTGCTAGGGTCCTCCACAGCTCTCTTGGCTGCTACACCATGAAGTTTTCCCGAGCAACTATGGTGCTTCTCCACCTCTACAGAAGCACGTGACACTCCTCTTCACTGCTGCTTCTCCTCACAGCTCGAGGTCCTCTGCTCCACTACCTTGGAGTCTCATCAGCTACTTCATCTGCTGGCTTCGAAGTTCTCAGCAACTTCTTCCCCAAAAGACAAACCTGCAACCCATCGACACTCCAATAAAATGTTCCCCTTTAACACATAAACAAAAATAACCACACAATATGCTTGCCTCAAACCTCTATCTGTTCTCTACCTACAGTGAGAGTGGACTCCCCCGTTTTGGGCGGGTCCATACTCCACCTCGCCTGGCGGCGGTCCTCACTCACTGGGAGGGTCTTCCTCTGTTAAGAGCCAGGCTCCCTCAGTCTTCCGCCAGCGCTCAGAGGGGGCGGACGTCGCTCCGTGTTCCTCCCTCTCCACTCTCTTATTTCAGGCCTTCTGCCTTATTAAAACATGTCTAACTTATAAATAAACATTGCTACTGTCGCTGGGCACACGACCAAACTACAAGCGATCACTATGAACTGGCGTATATCGTGCTTACCACAGATTAACTGATCGAGGGCGCTTTTCCTCTGACGGCGTCTGGTCAGGGCGCTCCCACGGCCCACAATAATGCCTCCGGGCGGCTTAATATTCACTAATTATCGTCCACGACTTGAGACCACACGTCCCCAGCTCGATTTCACAGCTGGCACGTCTGCACACTTCTCTTCTCTTAGAGATATATCACTAGGGGTTCCCTTCTGACGGGAGCTCAACGGAGCGCGGCTTCCCCTTGCGATGTCTGGCACTCAAGTGAGGTCAAGGTCCTCCAGAAGCGAGCCTCACGCCTCCAGCAAAATGTCCACATCTCCTAGCCCGTCATTTATCTATTTTCTTCTGCATTGCCCATAATCTCAAACTGTTACACATATCCAACCAACTATTTTACATATGCGTTATCACCTCAATACTTGCTAGACCTTCTAGTTAGGTCAGGCTTGCTGAATAACTCTCAAGAAGGGAGACTCGTTTCTCCTGCAGGCTGAGATCATAACACTCCCCTCCCCTTATTTTTGAGAGTTATTCTAGTGGCTAGGCTCGAGATAACGCATCAGCCACTACATTGTCTCGCCCTCTTATGTGCGTTATCACCAGGTCATACTCTTGGAGCGATAAAAACCATCTGGTCAATCTCTGGTTTGCATGCTTCATTTTCTTCAGGAAAACTAGGGGATTATGGTCTGTATACACCGTTACTGGGTGTCCTCCCCCACTCACATACACTTCAAAATGTTTCAATGCCATCACCAGGGCCAAAGTCTCTTTCTCGACTGTACTGTACGACCTCTGGTGCTTAACGAACTTCTTCGAGAAGAAGGACACGGGGCGGTAAATTCCATCATTCTGCTGCGTCAGTACAGCTCCGGCCCCTATATCACTGGCATCTACAAATAACGTAAATGGCGCTTCAAAATCTGGCGACACTAGTACAGGTGCCCCAGTCAACAGTCTTTTGGTCTTCTCAAACGCTTCTTGTGCTGTTCCATTCCACTCCCACTTCTTGCTCTTTGATAGCAAACTCGTCATAGGAGCGGCTATGGTGGAGAAATTTTCACAGAACTTCCGGTAATATCCAATCATACCGAGGTATCTCAACAATTCTTTCTTACTCCTGGGCACCGGGAAGTTGTCAATGGCCTCCACCTTTGTTCTTACCAGAGCAACCTCGCCTTGCCCTACTATATATCCAAGGTACTCCAGGCGGGCTCTCCCGAACTCGCTTTTTGCCAAGTTGATCGTCATGTTGGCCTTCTCCAAACGATCGAACAAATCTAAAAGTCGATCCACGTGATCCTTCCAGGAATCAGCGAACACCACAATATCATCGATGTACACTGCACATCCGGTCGCGCCTTGTAATACCTGATTCATTACTCGTTGAAAACAACTACCACTATTCTTCATTCCGAACGGCACCACTTTATATTGGTACAAGCCGTCGGGAGTCACGAACGCTGAGATCCTCTTGGCCTCCTCAGACAGGGGAATCTGGTAGTATCCCTTCAACAGGTCTATCTTCGAGACATACCGTGCACTCCCAATCCGATCTATGCAATCGTCAATGCGCGGTATCGGAAACGAGTCAGCGACCGTGAGTGCATTCACTTTCCTATAATCGGTACAGAACCGGTACGTGCCGTCACTCTTCTTCACGAGGAGGCACGGCGAACTCCAGTCACTGTCGCTAACCTCTGCCAAGTCGTTATCTAGCAGATACTTTACTTCTGCTCTCATTGCCGCTGCTTTCTCCGGGTTAACTCTGTAAGGGTGCTGCTTGATGGGCTCAGCACTCCCCACATTCACTTCGTGCACCGTTCCGCGGTGTCTTCTAGGCACGTCCGTGAATAACGACTTATTCCTCCGTAGGATCTCCACTAGCTCCTGGCGTTGGTCATCCTCCAAATGACCCAGACGCTCACCTATCTTGGCCAGGCTTTCTGTATTTGATATCTTCGCGCCATCGGCCCTCTCTAACTTACAGTTCTCCTCTTCTATTCCTTTGCCGTCTCCTCCACACAGCACCGTCGCCTGCAATGGGGTTTCCATCGGTTCTTCATCGCCTAGAGGCTTATCTCTGTCATAGTACCTCTTTATCATGTTCACGTGGCAAACCTGTGACTTCCTCGGACGATCTGGCATGTGGATTACATAATTCACATCCCCTAATGCCTTCTGGATGGTATATGGTCCACAAAATCTCGACTCGTATATACTTCCTTTTACCGGTAGCAAGACTAACACCTGATCTCCTTCTTGAAATTTCCTGCCCTTCGCCTTCCTGTCGTGGTACCTTACCATCTCTGCCTGGGATGTCCTCAAATTTTCCTTGGCCAAATCTCTGGCCCTAGAGAGTCGCTCTCTAAAGGTCTTCACATATTTTCCCACATCCACCTTAGGCCTATCCACGGTGAGCTGCTCCTTCAGCGCGCCCACTGGGCTCCTCACGGAGTGTCCGTACACCAGTTGAAATGGGGTGAATCCGAGTGATTCTACTACCGCATCCCTGATGGCGAACAACACGGATGGTAATGCCTCGTCCCAACTACTCCCTTCCTCAGCACAGTATATCCTCAACAAGCTCTTTAGCGTTCCATGGAAACGCTCCAATGCTCCCTGCGACTGAGGGTGATACGGTGACGAACGCACTTGCTCTACTCTCCATCCTTTCACAGTTTCCCTAAACAACTTCGACTGGAAGACACTCCCCTGGTCCGTCTGGATAACCTTGGGCATTCCTACCCACGCAACGTAGTTCTGTAGTCTATCCAGAACGGCTCTCGACGTCACTCTTCTCAGAGGGATTGCTTCAGGGAAACGGGTGGCCGTGCACATTATGGTCAGTAAGTACTCGTGGCCTTTTCTGGTCCTCGGCAACGGACCTACACAGTCTATCAAGACTCTCTCAAAAGGCTCGCCAAATGCCGGTATGGGCTTTAAGGGTGCCTTTGGGATAGCCGGAGCCGGCTTACCTGCACGTTGGCACGCCAAACATGTCCTACAATATTTCTTTACCTCCTTCCATACGTTCGGCCAGTAGAAGTGCTCCTGCACCTTATTTAAGGTCTTCTTCACCCCCAAGTGCCCTGCCATATCTACGGAGTGGGCTAGTTCTAACACAGCCGCCCTAAACTCCTTCGGCACTAACACTTGGTGCTTCTCCAACCATACCTTATCTGCGCCGGCTTTGTCCGGTCGCCATTTCCTCATTAGTACATCATCGTCCAAGTAGTAATACACGGGGGACTCCGGACATGAATTTCCCCCTTTTGCCTCCCTGATTAGATCTATAAACTCCTCTTTCTGAGCCCTAATCAGGTCCGCTCGGTTCACGCTGAACTTTTCAGGTAGGGTCATTTTCACTTCCTGTCTCCTCGAATCCTCATTCTTCTGAGCTCGATCTTCGTCGAACAGCCCAGACATGTCCATGTTGACCTCCTCCCTTGGTGGAGTCGACACTGCCATATCATCTCCAATGTCTTCCTCGGCGGCTACGTCCGACTCTGTCACTACACAGGCCGGGTATACGATGACTTGACTGTCCTCTGCCTCATCTTCAAGGATGCTGGCTAGATCTGTCTTGTCCGGCGTTCCACTTGTACCGCGGTCCTTCTGGTTCACCTCCGGCACAGCTTTTACTATCAGCTCTGGCAGCACCTTGGACCCACACAAGTCGTTCCCCAGGATCACTTGGACTCCTGGAACAGGTATGTTGGGGCACACTCCCAACATCACCTCCGCCGACAAATAATCTGACTTCAACTGGACAGCACATACGGGCATGTCACTCTTAGACAATAACCCATGAACCTTTATCCTCCTACTGCCAGCTAACAGTCGATCATTTCTTATTAGGCCTCTCAGAATCAAGCTCTGATTGGCTCCAGTATCCCTGAGGATACTAACCTCCACCTCGGGTTGACCTTCTATGCCGACCCAACTTTTACTAATGAACGGCCTATACCGCTCGTTCATCCACTCTACCTTCTGTGGTTTGTCTTGTTGTACATCAATGTACTTCTTCCGGGGATCACATGTCGTCAGGGTCACGACTCTCTTGCCCTGCCGACAATCTCGCATCATGTGACCTGATCTGTTGCACTTGTAGCATCTTATTTGGGAGAAATCTCTCCTATACGCCCCCGAGTAGCTCTGACTCTGCCCACTCGTATTGGAGTTCCTCGGGCCAGATGTACTACTCATACTCTGTGGAGCTTCATTGGACTCTTGTCTCCTCTGCACACTTTTATTTTCCTGCTTACCTCCAGCAGGCGGACTCGGCAACTTTCCTTCCTGGGGCTTAAAACTAGCTGGTCTGCTTGTCTGCCCCCCAAAACTTCTTCCTCCCCAGACTCCACTGGGTCTGCTATTGCTGCGTCTCGCCTCGCTTCTCACTCTGTTCTCCCTTAAGCTCTTGTACGCTTCAGTAATCATATCCGCCCTATCTGCGGCATCTTTCACCTCCATTATCCCTGCTTCTTGGATCTTGAACTTTGTTTCGGGATGCATCATCTCCAAGAACTTCTCCATGACCATCAGTTGCTTCAGGTCAGCGTAAGATCCAACTCCAGCAGCCTCAATCCACTTCTGGAATCGTCTTTCCAGATCCCTTGCTGTCTCAGCAAACGTACATGCTCCAACTTTCACCATCTCTCTGAAACGCTTTCTATAAGCTTCTGGGGTTAACTGAAACGAGCGCAATATGCTGCTCTTTACCGTGGCATAATCCTGGCACTCTTCCAGTGACAATTGGGTGTATGCCTCCCTGGCTGCACCGGTCAATCTTAACTGGACCAGCTGGGCCCATTCCTCCTGTGGCCACTCTTTGATGCTGGCTACTTTTTCAAAGTGCTCGAAAAAGCTCTCTGCCTCTTCGGGAACAAACAAGGGAATGTCCTTCTCCCTAACCCTAACATCTGGTGGGTGTGATACCTGGGTGGTGCTCTCTGGCAACCCATGTTCAATCCTTTGCTCAGCCAAGGTTCTATTCGCTTCTATCTGCATTTGTTTTGTTCTCTCTTTTTCTTTTTCGACTTGGGCTTTTTCTTTCTCCTGTTCCAACTCCAGTTCCCTTACTCTGGTTTTCTCTTTTTCTTTCTCCTGTTCCAACTCCAGTTCCCTTACTCTGGTTTTCTCTTTTTCTTTCTCCTGTTCCAACTCCAGTTCTCTTACTCTGGTTTTCTCTTTTTCTTTCTCCACCTCTAGTCTTGCTTTCTCTTTTTCTATTTCCAGTCTGGTTTTTTCTTTTTCCTTCTCTGCTTCATTTTTCATCTGGAGTTCTAATTTCATCTTTTCCAGCTGGAACTGTCTCTCCTTGTCCTCTCGTTGTTGCTGCATCTGGAGCTCTAACTGGAATCTCTCCAAGCTCCTATTTCGGCTACTCCTGCTACTGCGGCTACTCTTGCTGCTCCTACTCGATCCCTGGGATCTCACTTCATCCTGCCCATCATCCTCCTTTCCACTTTCAGCTCCTTTTTGGGCTCCTTGCTCTGCCGCTTCATTTTTGGCTCTTAACTGCCTCAGGATCTCATCCTTCATCCCAGCTACTTTAGATGCTTTCAACCTAAGGCCACATTTTTCTGCTATTTGTTTCAATTGATCCCTCGTGCAACCTTCCAAGTCCTCAGGCCTGCCTGACTCCACAAACGCTTGCACCTTATCCATCTTTGTCCTGTGAGTCTTCCCAAGAGAGAGAGTATACACCTGCGGTCACACAGTTTATCTCAGCAGGGGTGTACAAATCCACTCTTGGACAGGGTGTGGGTGTGTCAGTTCACGCTCCCGGACAGGCCCCCAATTTATCATAGACTGTGGGTTGGTTGGTGTTGTCGTCGTTGATCCTTCTCTATGGACAACCCAACCCACAACTCGGCAGAGTGCTTATACTAGGAGATCACCCTTGGCGCTTCTGGCTCTTGGAGAGGGGCTCAACGTCACACGTTTAGGGGATGCGGCTCCAACACTTAGCCTCGTTGTCACGTGCACACACCCACTCGAGCCGCTGTGACTCCCCACTCTCTCCTTATGAGATATGATCTCCTCAACCCCCTATGACTTACTAGTATTACCTCCTACCCTGTCCACGGCAGTGGTTCTTGGCTCTTTCTCTCTCTCTCTCCTTCTTTACTACCTCCTGGGAAGCCTCACAAGGACAAGGGCAAACACCAGCAAATTGTGACACATTTACTGGACAAAGCACATACACGATACATACACACATATAATAATAATGAATCCTATACTCTATAATATCACAATCAGGTTGCACTCCAACACCATCAGAACTCTATTATCAGCTTATCAAGTGGTATCCTATCTCCTGGTTCACCACCTGATACTATCAACCTCCTCAAGTTGATCAAGCCTACATACACTGTTGCACCATCAGCAAGATAACATATATATATAGAAAATCAGCATTTGAATGCAATAACATATACCAGTATAGATGTTCATTGATACTTCAGTATAAAAAAACTCCTTGACATAAGGATGCCAACAGTCACTCGCCTCTCACTGCGTCTTGCACGCTACTGACAACCAAACACTATCAACTCCCTATAAGTAATCCACCAGAACTTCCCCTTCCACCTCTGGAAGTTCACAACCCTAATATCCTTAGGTTCTTCCGGGCTTCACTACCAGGATCCTCTGCAGCTCCTCCAAGCTGCTATCATGAAGTTTCCTTGAGCAACTAAGGTGCTTCACCCTTCTGCTAGGGTCCTCCACAGCTCTCTTGGCTGCTACACCATGAAGTTTTCCCGAGCAACTATGGTGCTTCTCCACCTCTACAGAAGCACGTGACACTCCTCTTCACTGCTGCTTCTCCTCACAGCTCGAGGTCCTCTGCTCCACTACCTTGGAGTCTCATCAGCTACTTCATCTGCTGGCTTCGAAGTTCTCAGCAACTTCTTCCCCAAAAGACAAACCTGCAACCCATCGACACTCCAATAAAATGTTCCCCTTTAACACATAAACAAAAATAACCACACAATATGCTTGCCTCAAACCTCTATCTGTTCTCTACCTACAGTGAGAGTGGACTCCCCCGTTTTGGGCGGGTCCATACTCCACCTCGCCTGGCGGCGGTCCTCACTCACTGGGAGGGTCTTCCTCCGTCAAGAGCCAGGCTCCCTCAGTCTTCCGCCAGCGCTCAGAGGGGGCGGACGTCGCTCCGTGTTCCTCCCTCTCCACTCTCTTATTTCAGGCCTTCTGCCTTATTAAAACATGTCTAACTTATAAATAAACATTGCTACTGTCGCTGGGCACACGACCAAACTACAAGCGATCACTATGAACTGGCGTATATCGTGCTTACCACAGATTAACTGATCGAGGGCGCTTTTCCTCTGACGGCGTCTGGTCAGGGCGCTCCCACGGCCAACAATAATGCCTCCGGGCGGCTTAATATTCACTAATTATCGTCCACGACTTGAGACCACACGTCCCCAGCTCGATTTCACAGCTGGCACGTCTGCACACTTCTCTTCTCTTAGAGATATATCACTAGGGGTTCCCTTCTGACGGGAGCTAAACGGAGCGCGGCTTCCCCTTGCGATGTCTGGCACTCAAGTGAGGTCAAGGTCCTCCAGAAGCGAGCCTCACGCCTCCAGCAAAATGTCCACATCTCCTAGCCCGTCATTTATCTATTTTCTTCTGCATTGCCCATAATCTCAAACTGTTACACATATCCAACCAACTATTTTACATATGCGTTATCACCTCAATACTTGCTAGACCTTCTAGTTAGGTCAGGCTTGCTGAATAACTCTCAAGAAGGGAGACTCGTTTCTCCTGCAGGCTGAGATCATATCACTCCTCAGTCGCCTTCTGTCTAAGGAAAGAGAGAACGTCATCGAGGGGGAACAGTAGTGAACAGAGAGTCGACATCAAGACTAGGCATCTTACAGGAGGGCTGCAGGCGCAGTCTTTCTATGAGTGCCCTGAGATTGACGAAGGTGGGCAGGAGAAAATGGCCAAGGTAAGGAATCAAAGTTTTAGCTAGCCAGGAGGCAAGAGGGTAGTCGACAGAGCCCCCTTGAAGAAATGATAGGGCGAAGAGGAGCACCAGGTTTATGAGTCTTAGGTTGACCGTACATATAAGGAAGAGAAGGACAGATGACTCGAAAACGATTAATAAGATCGAAGTCAGGAGGGTAAAGACGAGAGAGCTGTCTTAGTTTGCGGTTGAAGGAAGTTTTATGGCCATCCAAAAAGTTAGAAGTCAGGGAAGTAAGACATTTGTTCTCTGGAGGTAGTCCACACGGTCAAGGACAACCACCGAATTGCCTTTGTCGGAAGGAAGGATAAGAATGGAGTTGTTACATTTCAGGGAGGCAAGGGCAAGCGGGAAGTAAAATAAAGGGGCAAGGAGCTCAAAAAATATTCGAATATAATACAAATTAATTGAAAGCGTTACACAAATCACGATTTTTTTGGCAACAGCATCGTGAATGTTTCATCCCAATACGTTACAAAATAGATTTTATTTGACTATTTGCCCAAAAATGGGCAGATAACAATTAAAAATGAATATGGAATTATGATGTATATTGTTATATCATATAATTACGTTGCCCAATGTCAATATTTGTTAATATCACCAATGTCCATTTTTTTAGGGGGGAGGACAATTTTTTTTTTATAGATTTGTGGTATTTTATCTCCTTTGTTAATAATCTGATTTTGCTGTAGCTTCTACATCTTCGAGAATGCACACCCATCACTATGTAACAATTACTTTATTTTCTACTAGCTGTACCCGGCCACGCGTTGCTGTGGTTCAGCAACGCATATGTGTTGCTGAGTCACAGTAACCTTCCCCTGTCTCACAGTCCTCCCAAACATTCCCCCCTCCTCCCCCGTTCCTTCGTCCTCCCAACCATTCCTCACTCCCTCGTTCCTTTTTCCTCCCCTTCATACTCCACTCCAGCATCCCCTCGTCCACTTAACCATTCCCTACTCCACAAACCCCTCGTCCTCCCTACCACCCCCCCTCCCCCCGTCCTCCCTACCATTCCCTCTCATCCCCCGTCCCCTCATCCTCCCCACTATCCGCCACTCTCCTGTCCCCTTTTCCTCCAAACCATTCTCCATTCCCCTCGCCCCCACCATCCCCAACTCCCCTGTCCCCTCGTCCTCCCCCACCATTACCCTTTCCCCTGTCCCCTCGTCCTCCCTACCATTCCCCCACCCTCCCCCATCCCCTTGTCCTCCCTACCATTCCCTCTCCTCCCCCGTCTCCTCATCCTCCCCACTATCTGCCACTTTCCTGTCCCCCCTTGTCATCCCAACCATTCTCCATTCCCCTCGTCCCCACCATCCCCAACTCCCCTGTCCCCTCGTCCTCCCCACCATTCCCCACTCCCTAGTTTGATGATCAAATGATCTGATGTTCCCATCAGAAAATTGGGAACATCAAATGATCTGGGGCTAGATTCACAAAGAAGTTAGGCAAACACTTAAGAAACTGTACATATCTTCTCAATCTTTGGCAGCTTTGTTTACAATTATTAAACAGTTAATGAGGTCCGAATAACCAGGAGGCTGTTTATAAAAATAACAACAGTTGATTGACAAGTTTTCATGCTTGTAAACTGTTTAATAAATGCAACTAAAGCCATCAAAGATTGAGGAACGATGTACACTTTCGTAAGTACTTGCATAACTGCTTCGTGAATCTGGCCCCAGATGTCCCCATCACAGAGGGTAAGGACGAGAGAGCTGTCTTAGTTTGCGGTTGAAGGAAGTTTTATGGCCATCCAAAAAGTTAGAAGTCAGGGAAGTAAGACATTTGTTCTCTGGAGGTAGTCCACACGGTCAAGGACAACCACCGAATTGCCTTTGTCGGAAGGAAGGATAAGAATGGAGTTGTTACATTTCAGGGAGGCAAGGGCAAGCAGGAAGTAAAATAAAGGGGCAAGGAGCTCAAAAAATATTCGAATATAATACAAATTAATTGAAAGCGTTACACAAATCACGATTTTTTTGGCAACAGCATCGTGAATGTTTCATCCCAATACGTTACAAAATAGATTTTATTTGACTATTTGCCCAAAAATGGGCAGATAACACAATTAAAAATGAATATGGAATTATGATGTATATTGTTATATCATATAATTACGTTGCCCAATGTCAATATTTGTTAATATCACCAATGTCCATTTTTTTAGGGGGGAGGACAATTTTTTTTTATAGATTTGTGGTATTTTATCTCCTTTGTTAATAATCTGATTTTGCTGTAGCTTCTACATCTTCGAGAATGCACACCCATCACTATGTAACAATTACTTTATTTTCTACTAGCTGTACCCGGCCACGCGTTGCTGTGGTTCAGCAACGCATATGTGTTGCTGAGTCACAGTAACCTTCCCCTGTCTCACAGTCCTCCCAAACATTCCCCCCTCCTCCCCCGTTCCTTCGTCCTCCCAACCATTCCTCACTCCCTCGTTCCTTTTTCCTCCCCTTCATACTCCACTCCAGCATCCCCTCGTCCACTTAACCATTCCCTACTCCACAAACCCCTCGTCCTCCCCACAATCTCCTACTCCCCGTCCCCTCGTCCTCCCTACCACCCCCCCTCCCCCGTCCTCCCTACCATTCCCTCTCATCCCCCGTCCCCTCATCCTCCCCACTATCCGCCACTCTCCTGTCCCCTTTTCCTCCACACCATTCTCCATTCCCCTCGCCCCCACCATCCCCAACTCCCCTGTCCCCTCGTCCTCCCCCACCATTACCCTTTCCCCTGTCCCCTCGTCCTCCCTACCATTCCCCCACCCTCCCCCATCCCCTTGTCCTCCCTACCATTCCCTCTCCTCCCCCGTCTCCTCATCCTCCCCACTATCTGCCACTTTCCTGTCCCCCCTTGTCATCCTAACCATTCTCCATTCCCCTCGTCCCCACCATCCCCAACTCCCCTGTCCCCTCGTCCTCCCCACCATTCCCCACTCCCTAGTTTGATGATCAAATGATCTGATGTTCCCATCAGAAAATTGGGAACATCAAATGATCTAGGGCTAGATTCACAAAGAAGTTAGGCAAACACTTACGAAACTGTACATATCTTCTCAATCTTTGGCAGCTTTGTTTACAATTATTAAACAGTTAATGAGGTCCGAATAACCAGCAGGCTGTTTATAAAAATAACAACAGTTGATTGACAAGTTTTCATGCTTGTAAACTGTTTAATAAATGCAACTAAAACCATCAAAGATTGAGGAACGATGTACACTTTCGTAAGTACTTGCATAACTGCTTCGTGAATCTGGCCCCAGATGTCCCCATCACAGAGGGTAAGGACGAGAGAGCTGTCTTGGTTTGCGGTTGAAGGAAGTTTTATGGCCATCCAAAAAGTTAGAAGTCAGGGAAGTAAGACATTTGTTCTCTGGAGGTAGTCCACACGGTCAAGGACAACCACCGAATTGCCTTTGTCGGAAGGAAGGATAAGAATGGAGTTGTTACATTTCAGGGAGGCAAGGGCAAGCGGGAAGTAAAATAAAGGGGCAAGGAGCTCAAAAAATATTCGAATATAATACAAATTAATTGAAAGCGTTACCCAGCAAACACAAATCATCTACACAACGTTCGCCTATCTCTTGCCATAGGTGTGGGAATGATTTGCATTGAGAATGGTGCAGGAAAGCCTTTGAGAAACTTTTACTCAAAAAATCCAAACACAAAGGTTTAATTATAAATTGTTTTTCTACAATTATTTTCTTCCAAATGTAAAACAAATAGTTTTTACATGTTTAAATATAAAATTTATGGTGTTTTTTTGTAAAATTCATTAATAAATTGTGAATGATATATATTGGCTGAGTGAAACCTTTAAAATCCATTTAGTTATAATTTGAACAGAAAAAAGTATTTTTCCAAATTTTCTAAAAATTGCTCTTTTTAACACAATTTGACTCCTTATACATTCCACTAAACACTATATCGTGTTTAAATATATAATTTATGTATTATTCTCTAAAATAATTTATATAAATTATATAAGTTGCTGGAAAGTGGTGTTAAAGATTATGAAAACATTTTGTTGTGTTAATATGTTCTTATTAACTATGTCTCAAGTTCACAGTTTATCAAACAAGAATATTAACATTCGTCAACTCTTAAAATCTTATATGTTATCTTGCTGGTGCAAAATGGGTGAATCTTTAGGAACAGCTATAGTATCTATATATCACAAATGGTGTTTTCCCTAACTCAAACAATGTAGAGTTTATTATTCTACACATATTTCTAATGACTCTTAGATGTTTACATTCTCTGAAGTATAATTGTGAAGGCTGTGTCCATCACTCTCAACACAGATTCTTAAACTCTCTGCAGGTTCAACTATATAATTAGTTTCCATTTTGAATCTCCATGGACATTTGTATCCAAAATGAAACCAATGTGGTTTCCTTCAGCACCTTCAGCCAGCACATTTGCTCATTCATTTCCACAGATTCCAACATGGTAGGGGATTTACAGAAATTTGTATATTCATATTGTTATATATTAAAAATATGAATGCAGTTCAATATGATAAGACAAATACATGAGTTTATGATAAATTCGTTTTCTGTGATATACCATTGATATGCTCTTTTTTTCTTTAAACGGCAGACTAAACTAAAGTGCTCACATCAACAGATTTGATGTATAAATGGTCAACGCTCAACAGAGTTAGTATAAATGTATTAGTATAAATCTTACTTGTCTCATTGTTAATTCACATTCAATGTCAACTTGTGGTTTTGATGTGGCACGTTTGGCCAAGACACCCCACCCCATTATGCACCCCATACCCATCTTGTGGGCGGTTGTGGAAAGGGTTACAGAGGCACATAATGGGCTCAGGGACTGAACCCCACAATTCATTTAGCTAAGCAAGTTACAATCTTGATGAGCTAGTTACAAAATTCAATATAAGTCATCACATCAACAATGGGTTCGAGATCGACCTCAAGTACAGGTTCTAAATTAAGCAACTGACATATGTGGAGAGCTAGTATCAAAATTTATATGTTTGTCCTGCACACCGTCCCCCATCCAGTGGGCAGCGGTGGATAGGTTACAATCACTTAGTTGTTATCTACAGTTAGCAAACTGGGGATATTTGGCTAAAATTTCTGGTAGCAGATCATTTTGAATGAAATATTGACACATCGCTGGAACATTAGTTATAGAATTGTCTCTAAATTCATGTATCTTTTCGCACTCCATCACATAGTGACGGAGGGTGTGCGAATAATTTTGTTGACACAGTTTACATTTGGTCAGGTCTACATCAGCAGATAATGAGAATTCCCAGAGATACTTGTAACCGAGTCTAAGCCGAGCAGTAGTAACATCTAGAAGTCTGCTGATTTTATTGGATGATCCATAGATGTGTGGCTCCTCTTGTATGATATGTATGATAGATGGAATTACTAGTTCCAGTTTCTAGGCAGGCGATGAGTACTCACAATAACCTTAATTAAGCGTCAAAACAAAAATGTGTATACTCTTTTTACTCTCCTGACCTTAGTTCTCGAGCTATGTATTTCATTTTGGTACCAACGTGTTCGCAATAACATTCTCTAGAAGAAAATCAGCAAAAACGGTCACCAAAAGTTATATGAATACCAGCACCCAATAAATACCTACGTAGATGACTCGCCGTGAGTGCCCAAGAGCAACAAAATGTTTTTACTCTTGGGATTGTTATCACTTCCACACTTGTCCTACAGCGTTAATTTTGGTATCAATGTACTCGCAATGAAATTCCCAACACGGTGATATGAATATAAACGTAGAATAATGGTCGCTGCCCACCCGCAAGAGTGTGGGAAGTGGCGGAACTGTTACCCAGTATTGGTGACAAGACGACACATGGGCGATACAGTGCTTTGAAAGTTTATAATTATATCACTGTCCTGACATTATTATTGTATGTACGTCATTCATTTTTGTGCCAATGTTTTCGCAATAGAATGTTCTATGAGCCCGTAGGTAAAAAAGAGCAACAAAGCGTAAGATAGAATAGCACCATATATAAAACAACGCTGGTACATATCAGTGAGCGTCAAACACACACGAAATGTGTGTGTTTGATGGTGGTCAAACGATGTTTGATGTGTTTGATCAGGTGATGTCCTGATCCGCATAATTAAAGTATGAATTATGTTGAGAAAAAATAAGAAAAAAGGGAAAAAACAGGGGTGGGAGAAACATGACAGAAAAAGAGTAAAAATACAATTTGGTCAACAAAACAGCATTGTTTAAAATAAAAGATATGGATTGACATTTTGGTGGTTAGGTAGGTTACATTGAGTTAATTAGGTAGTACTTAGTGTTTATCTGTTATAGATAGGAGCTGCATGCCTGGTATGGGCCAATAGGCCTTCTGCAGTTACCTTTGTTTTTATGTTTTTGCCCTGTAACCTAAATGGTTAGAGAGGCACAAATATGGGCTTAGGGACTGAACCCCACACTACATTTAGCTAAGCTGGTTACAATCTTGATGATATAGTTACAAAATTCTGTATAAGTCGTCACATTATTAATGGGTTCGAGATCAACCACAATTTCCTGAATGGATATAACAAAGGGGATATTAATAGGTTATTAAAATTGTCAACACACGATAGAACACGAAACAATGGGTATAAATTGGATAAGTTTAGATTTAGGAAAGACTTGGGTAAATACTGGGTCAGTAACAGGGTTGTTGATTTGTGGAATTTTTCTTAACTTATAAATTTATCTTTATTTATCTTAAACTGGTTGGGAGAGGTACAGTTTTTAACATAATTGGGAAGGTCATTCCACATTCGAGGTCCCTTGATTTGTAAAGCATTTCTAGTTTGACTAAGTCGTACTCTTGGAATATCAAATAGGTATTTGTTTCTGGTGTGGTGCTCATGGGATCTGTTACAACCTTCTAGGAAGCTTTTAGGGTCAGGATTGACATTACAGTGCAGCGTTTTATATATATAAAATACACATGAGAGTATGTGCAGGGACTTAATATCTAACATATTCAGAGATTTGAGTAAGGGGTCCATATATACTGCCCGGTTGCCTGAAATGCTATATGCCTACTATATTGGCTTTAGGTATTGTATGCACTAGCTCTATCTATAAATCCAACATTATGTTTGTAAATCAACTTTGTATGTACTTTCCTGAATAAAATTGACTTTACTGTACACTTATATGCTAGGTGGATTTGTTATCCCCTATCGTTTGGGAGAAAAAAAATGACTAATACGTTCGGCGAATGACTTTGACTTCAACTTCACTTTGACTTCGTTCATGTCATCGTATTTTCCGTAATATATAAAGGTTATGACAATGCAATTATATTATTGTGTGCAAATAAGTTGGAAATTTCATGTACCCTAAAAATAGTAAAATAAAGAAAAAGAATAATTAAATAATTGTTGTAGTAAATTGTCACACGTTCATCATACGCAAACGAACACACAGTTTGGAGCGTCAGTACAACAAGACCGCCGCCATTTTAAAACACGGCTTCGAATGTAAGTAATGTTTTTCTCGTACTAACACTGTGTTATGCAATAGATTAGGTCTTGAATTCACAAATTTAGTTGTTACATCTGACAGAGTATGTTAGACGGTGTAATGCTGGTCCATGTTGACGTATTTGTGGGCTTGGTTGGTTTACATGTGATGGCACACAATATCGGCACCCCACAACATGCTGTTGAAGTTGGAATGCATGGCATAGGCTCCTCACACAATGTTCTTTATGTGGTCCTCAGGTGATAGTTTTCTATTTAGAACCACCCCTAGATCTCTTTCTTTATCAGAATTCCTTAAAGATTTCTCACATGGTTTTCCTAATGATAGATTGTGGGCTGTAAGGGACAGGTGGGATGTATGGATTAGTTGATAATAGTTCCAGTCCACCTGTAGACAGGGATCTCACATCAGCTTGTATATTATACAAGGATAAGATTTGATAAATTCAGTTATTTGACTGAACACTGGCTCTGTTTAAATCAGAGATTTAAACATACATAGTCTAACCTAGCTCCTTTCTTTTTTACCTAGCCTAACCTAGCCTAACCTAGCACACAATATCGGCACCCCACAACATGCTGTTGAAGTTGGAATGCATGGCATAGGCTCCTCACACAATGTTCTTTATGTGGTCCTCAGGTGATAGTTTTCTATTTAGAACCACCCCTAGATCTCTTTCTTTATCAGAATTCCTTAAAGATTTCTCACATGGTTTTCCTAATGATAGATTGTGGGCTGTAAGGGACAGGTTTGATGTATGGATTAGTTGATAGAAGTTCCAGTCCACCTGTAGACAGGGATCTCACATCAGCTTGTATATTATACAAGGATAAGATTTGATAAATTCAGTTATTTGACTGAACACTGGCTCTGTTTAAATCAGAGATTTAAACATACATAGTCTAACCTAGCTCCTTTCTTTTTTACCTAGCCTAACCTAGCCTAACCTAGCACACAATATCGGCACCCCACAACATGCTGTTGAAGTTGGAATGCATGGCATAGGCTCCTCACACAATGTTCTTTATGTGGTCCTCAGGTGATAGTTTTCTATTTAGAACCACCCCTAGATCTCTTTCTTTATCAGAATTCCTTAAAGATTTCTCACATGGTTTTCCTAATGATAGATTGTGGGCTGTAAGGGACAGGTTTGATGTATGGATTAGTTGATAGAAGTTCCAGTCCACCTGTAGACAGGGATCTCACATCAGCTTGTATATTATACAAGGATAAGATTTGATAAATTCAGTTATTTGACTGAACACTGGCTCTGTTTAAATCAGAGATTTAAACATACATTGTCTAACCTAGCTCCTTTCTTTTTTACCTAGCCTAACCTAGCCTAAACTAGCACACAATATCGGCACCCCACAACATGCTGTTGAAGTTGGAATGCATGGCATAGGCTCCTCACACAATGTTCTTTATGTGGTCCTCAGGTGATAGTTTTCTATTTAGAACCACCCCTAGATCTCTTTCTTTATCAGAATTCCTTAAAGATTTCTCACATGGTTTTCCTAATGATAGATTGTGGGCTGTAAGGGACAGGTTTGATGTATGGATTAGTTGATAGAAGTTCCAGTCCACCTGTAGACAGGGATCTCACATCAGCTTGTATATTATACAAGGATAAGATTTGATAAATTCAGTTATTTGACTGAACACTGGCTCTGTTTAAATCAGAGATTTAAACATACATAGTCTAACCTAGCTCCTTTCTTTTTTACCTAGCCTAACCTAGCCTAACCTAGCACACAATATCGGCACCCCACAACATGCTGTTGAAGTTGGAATGCATGGCATAGGCTCCTCACACAATGTTCTTTATGTGGTCCTCAGGTGATAGTTTTCTATTTAGAACCACCCCTAGATCTCTTTCTTTATCAGAATTCCTTAAAGATTTCTCACATGGTTTTCCTAATGATAGATTGTGGGCTGTAAGGGACAGGTTTGATGTATGGATTAGTTGATAGAAGTTCCAGTCCACCTGTAGACAGGGATCTCACATCAGCTTGTATATTATACAAGGATAAGATTTGATAAATTCAGTTATTTGACTGAACACTGGCTCTGTTTAAATCAGAGATTTAAACATACATAGTCTAACCTAGCTCCTTTCTTTTTTACCTAGCCTAACCTAGCCTAACCTAGCACACAATATCGGCACCCCACAACATGCTGTTGAAGTTGGAATGCATGGCATAGGCTCCTCACACAATGTTCTGTATGTGGTCCTCAGGTGATAGTTTTCTATTTAGAACCACCCCTAGATCTCTTTCTTTATCAGAATTCCTTAAAGATTTCTCACATGGTTTTCCTAATGATAGATTGTGGGCTGTAAGGGACAGGTTTGATGTATGGATTAGTTGATAGAAGTTCCAGTCCACCTGTAGACAGGGATCTCACATCAGCTTGTATATTATACAAGGATAAGATTTGATAAATTCAGTTATTTGACTGAACACTGGCTCTGTTTAAATCAGAGATTTAAACATACATAGTCTAACCTAGCTCCTTTCTTTTTTACCTAGCCTAACCTAGCCTAACCTAGCACACAATATCGGCACCCCACAACATGCTGTTGAAGTTGGAATGCATGGCATAGGCTCCTCACACAATGTTCTTTATGTGGTCCTCAGGTGATAGTTTTCTATTTAGAACCACCCCTAGATCTCTTTCTTTATCAGAATTCCTTAAAGATTTCTCACATGGTTTTCCTAATGATAGATTGTGGGCTGTAAGGGACAGGTTTGATGTATGGATTAGTTGATAGAAGTTCCAGTCCACCTGTAGACAGGGATCTCACATCAGCTTGTATATTATACAAGGATAAGATTTGATAAATTCAGTTATTTGACTGAACACTGGCTCTGTTTAAATCAGAGATTTTAACATACATAGTCTAACCTAGCTCCTTTCTTTTTTACCTAGCCTAACCTAGCCTAACCTAGCACACAATATCGGCACCCCACAACATGCTGTTGAAGTTGGAATGCATGGCATAGGCTCCTCACACAATGTTCTTTATGTGGTCCTCAGGTGATAGTTTTCTATTTAGAACCACCCCTAGATCTCTTTCTTTATCAGAATTCCTTAAAGATTTCTCACATGGTTTTCCTAATGATAGATTGTGGGCTGTAAGGGACAGGTGGGATGTATGGATTAGTTGATAATAGTTCCAGTCCACCTGTAGACAGGGATCTCACATCAGCTTGTATATTATACAAGGATAAGATTTGATAAATTCAGTTATTTGACTGAACACTGGCTCTGTTTAAATCAGAGATTTAAACATACATAGTCTAACCTAGCTCCTTTCTTTTTTACCTAGCCTAACCTAGCCTAACCTAGCACACAATATCGGCACCCCACAACATGCTGTTGAAGTTGGAATGCATGGCATAGGCTCCTCACACAATGTTCTTTATGTGGTCCTCAGGTGATAGTTTTCTATTTAGAACCACCCCTAGATCTCTTTCTTTATCAGAATTCCTTAAAGATTTCTCACATGGTTTTCCTAATGATAGATTGTGGGCTGTAAGGGACAGGTTTGATGTATGGATTAGTTGATAGAAGTTCCAGTCCACCTGTAGACAGGGATCTCACATCAGCTTGTATATTATACAAGGATAAGATTTGATAAATTCAGTTATTTGACTGAACACTGGCTCTGTTTAAATCAGAGATTTAAACATACATAGTCTAACCTAGCTCCTTTCTTTTTTACCTAGCCTAACCTAGCCTAACCTAGCACACAATATCGGCACCCCACAACATGCTGTTGAAGTTGGAATGCATGGCATAGGCTCCTCACACAATGTTCTGTATGTGGTCCTCAGGTGATAGTTTTCTATTTAGAACCACCCCTAGATCTCTTTCTTTATCAGAATTCCTTAAAGATTTCTCACATGGTTTTCCTAATGATAGATTGTGGGCTGTAAGGGACAGGTTTGATGTATGGATTAGTTGATAGAAGTTCCAGTCCACCTGTAGACAGGGATCTCACATCAGCTTGTATATTATACAAGGATAAGATTTGATAAATTCAGTTATTTGACTGAACACTGGCTCTGTTTAAATCAGAGATTTAAACATACATAGTCTAACCTAGCTCCTTTCTTTTTTACCTAGCCTAACCTAGCCTAACCTAGCACACAATATCGGCACCCCACAACATGCTGTTGAAGTTGGAATGCATGGCATAGGCTCCTCACACAATGTTCTTTATGTGGTCCTCAGGTGATAGTTTTCTATTTAGAACCACCCCTAGATCTCTTTCTTTATCAGAATTCCTTAAAGATTTCTCACATGGTTTTCCTAATGATAGATTGTGGGCTGTAAGGGACAGGTTTGATGTATGGATTAGTTGATAGAAGTTCCAGTCCACCTGTAGACAGGGATCTCACATCAGCTTGTATATTATACAAGGATAAGATTTGATAAATTCAGTTATTTGACTGAACACTGGCTCTGTTTAAATCAGAGATTTTAACATACATAGTCTAACCTAGCTCCTTTCTTTTTTACCTAGCCTAACCTAGCCTAACCTAGCACACAATATCGGCACCCCACAACATGCTGTTGAAGTTGGAATGCATGGCATAGGCTCCTCACACAATGTTCTTTATGTGGTCCTCAGGTGATAGTTTTCTATTTAGAACCACCCCTAGATCTCTTTCTTTATCAGAATTCCTTAAAGATTTCTCACATGGTTTTCCTAATGATAGATTGTGGGCTGTAAGGGACAGGTGGGATGTATGGATTAGTTGATAATAGTTCCAGTCCACCTGTAGACAGGGATCTCACATCAGCTTGTATATTATACAAGGATAAGATTTGATAAATTCAGTTATTTGACTGAACACTGGCTCTGTTTAAATCAGAGATTTAAACATACATAGTCTAACCTAGCTCCTTTCTTTTTTACCTAGCCTAACCTAGCCTAACCTAGCACACAATATCGGCACCCCACAACATGCTGTTGAAGTTGGAATGCATGGCATAGGCTCCTCACACAATGTTCTTTATGTGGTCCTCAGGTGATAGTTTTCTATTTAGAACCACCCCTAGATCTCTTTCTTTATCAGAATTCCTTAAAGATTTCTCACATGGTTTTCCTAATGATAGATTGTGGGCTGTAAGGGACAGGTTTGATGTATGGATTAGTTGATAGAAGTTCCAGTCCACCTGTAGACAGGGATCTCACATCAGCTTGTATATTATACAAGGATAAGATTTGATAAATTCAGTTATTTGACTGAACACTGGCTCTGTTTAAATCAGAGATTTAAACATACATAGTCTAACCTAGCTCCTTTCTTTTTTACCTAGCCTAACCTAGCTTGTTTTCCCAAGCCGGTCTATGGCCCATGTTTTTTTTCGATGCCTCAGTGGTCCATGCACATGTCCGTTCAAGGGGATTAAATAGCCGTTCTATGGCCCCAGGGTTTTACGAACTTCTTTTTCCCAAGCCGGTCTATGGCCCGTGTTTTTTTTTATGCCTCAGTGGTCCATGCACAGGTCCGTTCAAGGGGATTAAATAGCCGTTCTATGGCCCCAGGGTTTTACGAACTTCTTTTTCCCAAGCCGGTCTATGGCCCGTGTTTTTTTTTATGCCTCAGTGGTCCATGCACAGGTCCGTTCAAGGGGATTAAATAGCCGTTCTATGGCCCCAGGGTTTTCTCAAATTTTCTTTCATAGCCGGTCTATGGCCCCTGGGTTTTACGAACTTTTTTTCCCAAGCCGGTCTATGGCCCCTGGGTTTTATGAACTTTTTTTCCCAAGCCGGTCTATGGCGTGTATGTTAAATAAACCAAATTTTTCACTTTTGACAATTGAGCACCTGCTACATCCAGATTCTAGGGAGGAAAGGAATATAATATAATATCTAATATATCTATCTGTGTGAAATAGATTAAATCCATTTATTTGATATTCAGCTAATAGTTCTGTATTTTCTACATTCATCCATGTTTTGGTAAGTGCAATAATATGTATTGTTTCATTGCAGATTAGAGATTCAAGATAGTTCTAGATTTCCGAAGTACTGAAACGCGCGCCATACAGGCTTGGTGGATCTAGGTGCAAGGTAAAATTATTTACATTTACTTTTGTATTTATATGCATATATGCATTTATATGCATTATTCTCTAGAATAATAGATCTCGTAATAATTTTGGAAAAATAGTGGCATTTACTATTTTAAAAAGCTCGGGTGCAGGGGGGGGGGGGTTTGTGTAAAAGCCTGGTTTGTGCCTCGGAGAGGCTATGGGATCCAGTAAGATCGTCCTTCCTTTCCTCCCTAGAATCTGGATGTAGCAGGTGCTCAATTGTCAAAAGTGAAAAATTGGTTTTGTCTTCCGAATGCACCATTTCTGTAAATTTGCTAATAATCTTTTAAAAATAGTAAATGCCATTATTTTTGCAAAATTATTACGAGATCTATTATACTAATAACGGTTTGATAAAATTTGGTAAAATCAAAATATAAATTCTATAAAATCAAATTCTTCACTTGCTACAGCAACAGGAATGTGTGTGTATGTATTTGTGTTGTTGAATATGACCGAAAGTGTAAGATTAATGATTCTAACACAAATCGTCTGAATATTTGTTTTTCTTCACTGTCGAGAGTAGTTAAAAAAAATTACTCGAGTTTATTTTCACACTTTATTTATGGTCCTTAAGTCCCTCTCCTTAATGCTGCTGCTGTTTCTCGCATCTTTGCATCGCTTGTATGTTTGGGGGTTTGGCCTCTTGCTATATATTGATTCCATTTGTGTGTGTTTGGGTCTCAGGCCCTCTCGCAATTTCTGTTGAACAAACCCCTTTTCCTAGTTCTGCATCTCTCCTTTGGTACAAATTTTGTTGTGCTTTTATCATATATTTCACAAAACTTGACATACATTTCATTTACTTCATGTCCTATCAGCAAGTGTTTGTCAAATTCTTTAAGGAAAGTTTATCATCCTGATTGCAGATCTCTAGCGATATTATGTCAACTTCTTGTGGATTCGCAATCATTATTTAATTTACCTTTAGGTGTTCTTTCACCAGCACAGCAACACTGTACCTCTCCCAACCAGTTTAAGATAAAAACTAAGTACTAACTAATTAACTCAATGTAACCTACCTTACCCCCAAAATGACAACCCATGTCTTCTATTTTAAACAATGCTGTTTTGTTGACCAAATTGTATTTTTGTTTTTTTCTGCAATGTTTCCCCCCCCCCCCCCACCACTCTACCACCACATTGAGTTTAGTAGCTCTGTGCACGTCAGGTGCTGTTTAATATACAGACCTACTCCTCCATTTGACCTAGTTTCTCTATCACATCTATATCACTTTGTGCTTTAGCCCTGGTGGAGCTTGGTCCACCAGGGTGTTGTTTGGAGTGGCCCGCAGATCCACATACAGTCTGCATATGATATACAGTCTGTTGATCAATTAAACTACAGTAGTTAGTTTTATTCACCGAATGCACCAATATGTGTTCATTCTTCCCAGATGAAGGAACTAGGTAATATTCATCATCTGAATGCACCATCTGATGCTTTAACACACTCATGATACACGAGAGGTTTAAAAAACTTTTAAAACTTTTAAAACTTTTTGACCTATGTATTTAAAAGCAATTCTAAAGTTAAAAAGTGTAGCATAGGCCCCTCGCAGAATGTTCTTAATATGATCCTCAGGTTATAGTTTTCTATCTAAAACCACCCCTAGATCTCTTTCTTGATCAGAATTCTTTATAGATCTCAGTGGCTCGATCATAGAAACTGCTCTAAATCCTTGTTGGCCTGGATTGTGGAGGTCATTGGTCTATAAAACTAGTAATCTGACTCCTGATCACTCTCAAATAATTTTATTATGTGGGATGTTAGTGCAACTGGTCTATAATTCTTTGCCAATGCTTGTGTTGTGTTGTGTTGTTTTGGTAGTGATGTGCAATGTGTTGTTTTGGTAGTGATTCGTCCAGTTCTGGTAGTAGTGCGGTTGTTGTGTAGTGTAGTACTTGTGTGCTTGTTAATGACTTGTATTCCAGTCTTGTGGGTATCTCCTTTCCCCTACGGGCCAACTGCTTTGTTCTTACCTAGCATTTTGCTTTGTTTGGGTATGAATGTTTGTGTGCCGTATATTTTGCAAAATTTGCCATATATCTCATTATTTACTCCTCTGCCTAGCAACAAGTCTGTCTAATTATACTCATTAACTGTTTTTCAAAGTTCCCCATAGTGTCCTTTATTGAAATCGAGTTCATGAACCGTTTCAATGTTCTTATTTTCTTCTAGATTATATCCTAAAGTATATTTAAATGTTATTGTTATTATTGTTATTAAATGTTATTGTGACATTGCATTGCAATTGAGCTATGTTGTTTACCATACCGTTCATTTCGTGAGTATAAGTATAGATGCCACACTTGTGACAGGTAAAACCATGCCTTTTTTGAAAAACAGCACCGTCTGTTGCACGTAAGAGCAACCCACACTATATAAGGCAGTCTCCGTGGTGTAGTGGTAAGACACTCGCCTGGCGTTCCGCGAGCGCTATGTCATGGGTTCGTATCCTGGCCGGGGAGGATTTACTGGGCGCAATTCCTTAACTGTAGCCTCTGTTTAACGCAACAGTAAAATGTGTACTTGGATGAAAAAACGATTCTTCGCGGCAGGGGATCGTATTCCAGGGACCATAGGATTAAGGACTTGCCCAAAACGCTACGCGTACTAGTGGCTGTACAAGAATGTAACAACTCTTGTATATATCTCAAAAAAAAAAAAAAAAAAAAAAAAAAAAAAAAAAAAAAAAAAAAAAAAAAAAAAAAAAAAATATTATGTTGCGATATTATTTCAATATTTCCGATTGTATTGATAATTTGAATTTTCATAGATTTCAATTTATTTTCATTTCGATTTAATAATTTTGTGTGACATTGCATTGAAATTGAGCTGTGTTGTTTACCATACTGTTCATTTCATGAGTATAGTTTATTTTTTTATTTTTTTCATTTCATTTTTTTAGCTGTAATTATTTTTCAGTAATGGGAATATCAGATCATTTGATGTTCCCAATTTTCTGATGGAAGCATCAGACCATTATAGAATGCATCGGATGAGGTAGTTTGGAATGGTGGGGAGGACGAGAGGGGGGTATGGTGGGGAAGACGAGGGGACAGAGGAGAGGGTAATGGTGGGGAGGACGAGGGGACTGGGGAGTTGGGGATGGTGGGGACAGGGGAATGCTGGGGAGGACAAAGGGACAGGTGAATGGGAGATGGTGGGGGAGGAAGAAGGACAGGGGAGGGGAAAATGGTAAGGAGGACGATGGGACAGGGAAGTGGGAATAGTGGGGATGATGTGGGGACAGGGAAGTGGGAAGGACGAGAGGACTGTGGAATGGGGAATAGCAAAGTGAATTATAATTACATATATTAATTAATTCTTAT